>NW_005367354.1:5808044-5831095 GCF_000412655.1 Myotis brandtii | reverse complement strand
GCTGCTCCGCTGATCCCGGTGCCGGGAGGCATATTACCCTTTTACTATATAGAATAGAGGCCTGGTGCACGGGTGGGGGCTGGCTGGTTTGCCCTGAAGGGTGTCCTGGATCAGGGTGGGGGTCCCCACTGGGGTGCCTGGCCAGGCTGGCTGAGGGGCTGAGGGCTGTTTTCCGGAAGCGGGTGACTGAAGCTCCCAACCACTCCTTTTTTTCTTTTTTTTCTGGGCCAGCTTTAGCTCTGAGGCCTCGCTGCTGAAAACATCGATACAATGTTGCGGTCCGGCTGGCTGAAGCCGGGCTGAATGAAAGCCGGTTTCTGGGGTTTTGTTTAGCTTCTTATTTGCAACATAGTACATAGTTGCTTAGAGTTGCAGCTGAGAGGCCGGCAGCGGCAGGCGGGGAACGTTGGAGTTCGCTGTCACTGGAGCAAGCAAGCCTCCCTCTTGGCTGACAGTTAATTTTCATAAGGATATGCTGATTAGCCAATGGGAAGGGTAGCGGTCGTACTCTAATTACCATGTTTCTCTTTTATTAGTGTAGATGACTTTTACCCAATTTCCTGAGCTTTTCTAAGTATTGAGCATATACTTAAATAGATATACAAACATGTATGGGTGCTTACCTCAAAAAACTTTTGAATAACATAGTTGCCAAAAACATCTGTCATTAATTGATATGCTGCTTGTAAAATTTCATTAAAAACCATCTGTCGCTCAGCTGGAGTAGCTCGCTCTAGTTTTTGCTGTATGAACCTACATGGAAAAAAATTTTAAATGCATGACAGTACACTGAAAACAAGCTCCTACAAAATCCGTATGAATTGAGTATTTACACCCCCAATCCACACAAACACAATTATTTTCAGAAACAGTACTAACACATTTTCTACGGTGGACAGCCAAGGTAAAACAAAAAGAAAAAAGTTATGAAGCATTTCTTTTACAACACCTTTCATTTAAAATTACTAGTTAAACAGGCAAAAATAAGAATGTAAAGATGTTTTAGTTCCGGTTGCATTATAATCAAAAAGAAAATCACAAACATTTTACTGGTTATTCATGTATTTTCAGAATATACATACAATAGTACTAAGTATCTTTTTAGGCCAGAATAAAAGAAACCCTTAGAAATAAAGCTCATCAAACGCAACTGAATTCCTTATAAGCTAGCCCTTGTGAATGATACAAGGTTCATTTGCTACTCTTAAGGTACTTGCAACTAGAGAGGGAGATAAAATTTATATGCAGCTATCTAATCAATAACTGTATTTCTTTATTTTAAAATATATTTTATTGATTTTTTACAGAGAGGAAGGGAGAGAGATAGAGAGTTAGAAACATCGATGAGAGAGAAACATCCATCAGCTGCCTCCTGCACATCTCCCACTGGGAATGTGCCCGCAACCAAGGTACATGCCCTTGACCGGAATTGAACCCGGGACCTTTCAGTCCGCAGGTCAACGCTCTATCCACTGAGCCAAACCAGTTTCGGCAATAACTGTATTTCTTAAATTTCAGTTTTAGTGCTCGCTTCAGCAGCACATATACTAAAAATTTCAGTTTTACCTTAAAACTATAAAAAAAGAAAACATCTCAAATTTGATAAATGTATTAGAATTCTATTACCATTCTCCTTTCTGTGCTGTATCTTGAGAACACGACCTCAAGCCTAGCTGGTTTGGCTCAGTGGATAGAGCATCAGCCTGTGGACTGAAGGGTCCAGGTTCGGTTCCAGTCAAGGGCACATACCTCAGTTGCAGGCTCCTCCCTGGCCGGGCCCTAGTCACATCTACCTCAAGCATTATGGTATATGCATTTAATGTACAAAGGCACTGCCCTGGCAACTGTGGCTTAGTTGGTTGGAGCATTGTCCTGTACACTAAAAGGTTAGGGTTTGATTCCGAGTCAGGACACATACCCATGTTGCAGGTTTGATCCTCAGATGGGGAGTGTGAGGGAGACAACTGATTGATGTTCCACTCTCACATTGATGTCCCCACCCCTCCGCCTTCCTCTATCTCTAAAATCAATTTTAAAAAAGCATGTCTTTGGGAGAGGATTAAAAAATAATATGTACAAAGGCACTGATATTTCTATATTTGAATGTTTCAATTTAAGCTAAGTAACACTGAATATCTATAATAATAAAAGCGTAATATGCTAATTAGACCAGACTGCCTTCCAGACGAAGCCGGGGCTACACGGGAAGCCCGGGTGCCGGGTGCCAGAGGGAAGCTGGTGCTGGCAGCTGGGGGAAGGAAGGCCTACTTTTACACGAATTTCATGCATCGGGCCTCCAGTAAATCTATAAAGGAACACAAAAGCATTTAACTGGTTTTTAACTTTTTTTTTTAAAGATAATATATACATCAGGGATTTTTATTTTATTAATTTTTTACAGAGTAAGGAAGAGGGATAGAGAGTTAGAAACATCGATGAGAGAGAAACATCGATAAGCTGCCTCGCCTCCTGCACGCCCCCTACTGGTGATGTGCCCGCAACCAAGGTACATGCCCTTGACCGGAATCAAACCTGGGACCCTTCAGTCCACAGGCCAATGCTCTATCCACTGAGCCAAACCGGTTAGGGCTAAAATATATTTTTAATGATTTCAGAGAGAAAGGGAAAGGGAGAGAGAGATAGAAACATCAATGATGAGAGAGAATCAATGATCAGCTGCCTCCTGCACACCCCACACTGGGGATCAATCCTGCAATTTAGGCACATGCCCCGACCTGGAATCAAACTGTGACCTCCTGTTCATAAGTCAAAGCTTAAATAGTGAGCCATGCCGGGCGGAATTAAAAATATTTTAAGAAAAATTTAAAGATGTTAAATGATTTAGAGTCAATGTAATAAAAACAATCCAATAAAAAGGCACTACTATATTTTAAGTATTAAAAATTCTCATAAAAGAAAATTGGAAAATTAAAAAAATCTAAGCCTGTATTTTTATTATTTATCCTAATATAAAAGACAAAATATAATCCATAGTAGGTATTTATTTATCAAATGATTCTAGTCAAGAAAAATTTAGGCTTTTACAAGGTAGCAATTTCCAAGACAAAAATGCTGTGACTCAGGCCAGTGTGGCTCAGTTGGTTGGAGTGTCGATCCATACACCAGAAGGTGGTGGGTTCAATTCCCAGTCACGCCACATACTAGGGTTGGAGGTTTGATTGCCAGTCAGGGAGTGTGCAGGGGCAACCAATCTCTCTCTCTCTCTCTCTAAAATAATAAAAATATATCCAATAGGATTAAAAAAATATTTTAAATGTAGTGGAAAGTATCAAAAATCATAATCACTTACCTAGAACCATGCTGGTCTTGCGAAAACTCAACTATGTGTCCAATCAAGTCTCTAAGTTGAAGGTTTGGGAAGCGGTTATTTCTGAAATCTTCCAATAATCTACTTCGGCCTGAAGGCATAATATCAGACCTATTATACCGAAGCCTCGGAGGAGGAAAGAGCTGGCTGCTGGAGCTGAACAGACTGGAAGTGCTGGAAGCACTTCGATACTTTGCTTCTGCTCCGGGGGCTGCAGAGATATAGCGACCACTACCATTTGTCAGTCCTCCTACAACAAAGCAGTTGTGGTTAGCAAATAGTTTTGACAAAGTCATTCCTCAAATAAAAGTCACTTAAACTAAAAATTCAGTCAGTAGAGAAATTTTTCACCCCACTAATTCCTGTATGTTTTAACAAAGAAATAAAAATGGGAGGAAAATCTCACACATTTACTTAATGTGTGTGGCTATGAGATAAGGGGAAAAAAAGAGACTAGAAAACACAAGGAAAAACTATTTGTTCTTGGCAGTTTAGTTTACAGCATAATTATAACATCTAATATCATACACAAAACCTGTATTTGTTCTTGGAAGCATGGTTTAAAACATCATTATAACAACTAATGTCATACATACTAATATCAGTAACAGAATACTGAAACCACCAATAAAACTTTCAGTTACATTAACAAGCAAGTTGCAAATAACTAGCCAACTCAGGTTTGAAGCCACTGGAAAACGTTTGACTAAAATTTATTTGGAGTATTAAAGGAACACTGAAGGCTAATCTGTATTTTTGGAATATATTTAAAAGCACATTAAGAAGTATATACTTCTGTGTAAAAAAAATCATTTCTTAGTTAACACACTGATAAGTTTTTATAAGTTAAAAAACCACAATTATATTAGACAATAAATTCAAAGGACACACTATTTTAAAATATTGTTTAAAAATACTCTCCATAAATACTATTTTATAGATAAGAAATCATAGTAATACATAACATTTATTATTCCTAGAGCTCTAATACTGATCTTTAAGATAATGAATAAAAATCCTCTTTAACTTACATACCATTCTAAACAAGAACAATAAATGGCAGTCAATAGAAACAAAAATATAAGCAGGAAATTGTCCTTAATACATATAACCATTTAAAAGTACTTGACAGTGTCCTTTTAAAAAAGAAAATGTATAAAAAATTGCTAAATGCAGATTTAGTAGTTCAGATTAACAAAAATCCACATCAGCTTTATGCTATTGTATACCAACTATATGTAGAACAGTGCTGTATATACAACCAGGCCACAGGGTAAAGATGGTGCCAAGGACACACTGTCGGTGCAAAGTTATAAAGAGGCGCTAGGCCAAAAAAGTTAAAAGGACAAGGAGCAGTAAAAATGTTATAATCCTGGAGTGAACTGCTCTACTTTCAGTCCCCATCTTTACTCTTCTTCATTGAATTTCCCTTCATCCATATTTACTCGAACCCTCAGCCCCCTCTCCAACGTAAGTGCCATAAAATTACATTCACTCCCATGCTGGAAACCTAGTGTCTAACACATGTCTGTTCAGTATACAATAAATATTCATGAGTATTTTATGTAACATCAACTGCCTAAGGGCCAGTTCTATTTCTTTTTTTAAAAGTGTGTAACTTAAGTCATTTTATACACCAAAACTACTAACATCAAATTTTCATGTTACATCTAAAAAGTGAAAGAATTTAGTGTCTTAATACTTGTCTCAATTTCCTATTAACTCTTCTGGTCCACTATTATAATTTCTATTTATATAGTTCCATTAACTGTTCAAAACAATAACTGATCACTAGCCCATTCAATTCTTAACAATTCCTTAACCTTTCTGCAGGATAGGGGTGCTATGATTAGCATTCCAATTTGTTTTTACAATTTTATTTTCCCACTCAAAGGACCTCTTTGATGGTGTCACATTACACTAAAACCTACAGCATCCTGCTAGACTACATACTCTATATTCTTTAGTCTAGTTTTCACATTATTCCAAACCTATTTCTTACACAAATTTCCTAGTACTGCCCTAATTGTTCACTGCCCCCCCTTATGACTATCTCTGTATTGTTGCTTATTATTACCTCAAACATAAAGACTAATTTTTTTCTCTTGTCCTTAATACACTAAAAAAAATTTCAACACCAGTTCAATATACATACTTACTCCAGAAATGACCATGTCAGTTTTATTTGATATCTTCCAAGTAGTCCTAGGAACATGCAACAGAAATGTCTAGATATTCTTTAATTACATTCTATCAGCAACTAACACCAAACTCCTCATGCTGACAACTTAAAATGTCTAATACTATTAAACTGCCTTGAGTTTAAAAAATCTCGGTATTTCGCCTGGCCAGTGTGACTCAGGGGTTGAGTACCGACTTATGAACTAGGGAGATCACAGTTTGATTCCTGATGAGGGCATATGCCCGGGTTGTGGGCTTGATTCCCAGTAGGAGGCGTGCAGGAGGCAGCTGATGGATGAGTCTCATCATTGAGATTTCTCTCTCCCTTCCTCTCTGAAATCAATAAAAATATATTAAAAAAAAATTTTTTTTAAATCTTGAAATTTCACTTCTAGAAGACTAATTAGTATTTTCACGTATAAAACTAAAAAAAAAAATTCACTCAGGGCAGGATACCCTCTTTTCTCTTACAAATTAAGAAGCATTTAAAACCTAATTTATAGCCCTGGCTACTGTGGCTCAGTTGGTTGAGCGTTCTCATGCACTGAAAGGTCATGGGATCGATTCCCGGTCAAGGCACATAACCAGGCTGTGGGTTTGATCCCTGGTCAGGGTGTGTGCGGGAGGCAACCGATCAATGTTTCTCTCTCTATCTTAAATCAATAAAAACTATTTAAAACCCAATTTATAACATACATTAAACATTTTAAATTTGGTTTTCCAAACATTGAAAACATGTCATCCAAAATCTATTTGGGGATTGAGGGATAGTCTACAAAACTACTGGTCTATAATCTTCAAAAATGTTGAGGTCATTTGATAGTATTACTACATTATTGTTAATTTCCTCAACCCCCTTTGATAATTGTGGCTATATTTTTAAAAATGTCCTTATTTTCAAGAAACATACACTGATGTATCTGTGAGTAAGGGACATTATGTCTGCAACTTCCTTTCACAAATGTAAGGAAAAAAATTGGGTGTGAGGGAAAAGGGAGATGAAGAGAGGGGGAGAAAGAACAAAAATGATAAAGTAGCCCTAGCTGGTTTGGCTCAGTGGATAGAGTGTCGGCCTGCAGACTCAAGGGTCCCAGGTTCGATTCCAGTCAAGGGCACATGTCCGGGCTGAGGGCTCAATCCCCAGTAGGGGGGGGATGCAGGAGGCAGCCAATCAATGATTCTCCTGAAATCAATAAAAGATATTTTTTAAAAAAGATAAAATGCGGGAAAATAACATTTAGAGTATCTAGATGAAGAATATGCTGGAATTATTTTGTATTAAGTGTTACAACTTTCCCATAAGCCTGAAATTATTCCAAAATTTGTTAAGAAACAATCAAGCAGGTCATCTATATTCAAATCACTGCTACTGATAGTGTAAAGGCATAATAGTCCATTCAATTCATCACTGACATCCCCCTATCATTTACCACTTCTTAATCACTATCTAAATAAGAGTGTAGAGGACATGAAGATCTGTATTATAATTTCACAGATGAAGTCACTATGGTTCAAATGATGTGACTTACACTAGTCAGCCAGGACTCTTAGACCAGAGCTTATCACACAAGTGTGCTGCTCCTTATGCTATTGACATAGTTCTCTTTCAAGTTCATTCATGAAACTGAAGGAAGGTGAACACCCTTGTAATTATTCTAGTACAAATTATATGATTTTATACGTTTTCATTTAATTCCCTTGAAAAGTCTATTGTTTTAGAATCTTTCCCTAGTAAATATCAGAATTCAAAAAGATTTTAATACTGGGAAAATCACAGGGGAGAAAAACAATGCAACAACTAAAACCACTTAAACAGTCTTTTTACTTTTCCTTCCTTTTCCACCTCCTTAGGATATGGAATGATAGCTCCTCAACCTATCAGACCTGTGTGTTCTTTTAAAAATACAGTTTCATCAATCTTATTTAAGACCTACTGAATTATCCTCAGTGGATAATATTTATTAAAGAAACAACAACAATGTATCTAAAGGTTATTCTGATAGAAGAGTTTGGCAGATAAAGAACTAAAATCAAGGTAATTTATTTATCTGTATTATGCAGATAAATAATTTCATTTTATAGCAGGTTGTCAACTACTTAAATTAAAAAATCATAATCCAAGTAAATTCTGGGTTCTGAAGACTACAACTACATACAGGCTACTAGGCAGAGTCCATTTCAGAAGGCAAACTTCTGCCCTAGCTGGTTTGGCTCAGCGGATAGAGCGTCGGCCTGTGGACTCAAGGGTCCCAGGTTTGATTCCGGTCAAGGGCATGTACCTGGGTTGCAGGCACATCCCCAGTGGGGGGCGTGCAAGAGGCAGCTGAATCGATGTTTCTCTTTCATCGATGTTTCTAACTCGCTATCCCTCTCCCTCTCCCTTCCTCTCTGTAAAAAATCAATAAAATATATTAAAAAAAAAAAAAAAAAGAAGGCAAACTTCTGGAAAGGTCAAGAAATGTTAACATGATAATGGAAGATGACTAGTTACTTAGAGTAGGCAAAGAATCAATGGTATAGTAGCTGGAAAAAGTAGAAAAAAAAAAGACAATTTTATGGCATTAATTTTGGTTACCTCTAGCTCATTAACAGATCCACTTAGTACTTTTAGTTTAATATTTTTTCTATGATCAGTTTTCAAAATAAGTATATGAAACATTCAGCCATGGATAATCTGATCCGTGTGCTGCTAGACTTTAATGGGGAAAAAAGACTTCACAGCAGTGCTTTTCAATACGCACATAAATCATTTTGGGATACTGATTACACATTTCTAAAAGGACAAAACTGGTCAGACCTTTGTCTTGAGTCCTGGCATCTCATTTTAAATAGGTTTTATGTGTTCAACATAATCAGTTTCTTTACAAAGCCCACTTAATTAATATTCAAAATTGATACTATTTGTTAGACCCTGAGAATTCATGGCATGTAGTTTTTTTGCTGAGAAACAAAAAAGCAACGATCTCATCTATGAGCCTAATTCAATCTAAATATCTGCCTATTAATATGATTTTGTTTTCCTCTTATACACAATAACTGTTATTTAAAAGCCTGCTACCATTTATTGAACACTCTTTGTTGGACACTTAGAGAGTAAACTGCATAAAACGCTATACTGTGCTGAACTGTGTTCCCCTGAAAGTTTGTCTTTTGTTTTAAGCCACTTGACTCCAGTAATTTGCCATAGCAGCCCTAGGGAACTAATACAGATTTTGGTACTAAGAGTAGGTTGCTACTAATAATTAGACCGAGGGTTTTTCCTTTTTACTATTATGTCTGCAATGACAAGCAGAGTTCAGGTCAATAGAAGGCAAGTAGTTAGGAAGAAAAAAAATGCATTAGGGAAATGATGGGAGACACAATCAAAGGCTCATATGAACATGCAAAGATTATGAGTTAATTATGAGTTAAAAGGGAAGTGTTAAGTCATCTGTAAATTATGAATTATTCCTTTCCAAAGTGTGTCTCTCCATGTGGGCGCTACTGGAAATTTCAGTGGGATAATCCTTTTTTTGTTATGAAAAGTTTAGCACCTGGCTGCTAAATGTTAATAGAATCTTTAATGTCAATAGAATCCCCACAACCTTTGTGACAGGCAAAAACTGTTGTCACACCTTGGTAACCATACTAGGTATTTTAAACAAGCACTCCAAGTGATTCTGATGCTGAACCACTGAATCTGATCAAGTATTTTCTAGTCCTAACCCTGTGATTATCCTAACTGAATTAACTGGTGAAAAATTCTGGCACTGAAGCACAAAAATCACATTTAATGTATTAAAGGATAATGAGTAAAATTAATCATTGTGAACCCAAAGTAGAAATAAGGTCAGTAACTTTGTGTACAGAAGTGAAACAAAATAATTTCTCCATATAAGTAATACTTTTAGAATTTCTACTGAACAGGTTTCATACTCATCAACAAATAAATGACTTTTAGACACACAAAAAGGTTGAAGCAGTGCTTACATTTATACCACCACGAGAACCTGTAAGTCATATTCTATTGAGGCTGAATATGCTGTTCTGTGGCCTATCCCTGAGTCACCTGCCTGATTAAACATTCTTACTTCATAAAGTAGGTAATATGTTTGGACTTTAAATGTCTAGACAAGAACTTTACTATAAATCTCAAGAGTAACTAAAGTGAGAAAGGTATCTAGAAGTCTAGTAATCTTATACACAACTTAAAAACATAACCATGCCACTTTGAGATAAACAGTCTGAGAGGCTGATTAGAATATTGTTATTTATACACTTTGCAAAGTTGTTCAGTTAATTATAGGCTAACAGAAAAAGCAAGGATAGTAACAGGAATCAGAATTGTGTTCTAGCCTCAGTTCTGTCTCTTGGGCTCATGTGACCTATAATTTTATCATCTTTACTGGGCATATCACTCAGCCAGTCTATGTTAACAATTAGGATGAAATGAAATAATGAGCATGAAGGAACTTTAGAAAACTACCAAATGCTATTCAGTTATAGAAAACTTACTACTTAATGATAATAGTACTTCCAATGAAAGCTTTAAAAAAATTAGTTTTCTGCATATATGAAACTCAGAAAAACTGCACACAGCTTTGCAACCAATTTGAACAGATTTGTTTTAATTCTTAGACATTTCATTCTAGAGAAGTTGACTGTATGTGCCAAAGGTCAGCAGTTTTAACACATGTAACTACTACTAATAGGTAAATGATCTTAAAAGTTAATATTATCCTGCTCACACACTTAATAAAAATTTTGCTGTGATTAAGAGAGAAGATAGGTTATAAAATTTTCTAATCCCTAGCAAGCTAAAGTACTATGTGATTACTAAATACATGATGTTAATGAATCTTCAGAACCAACAGCCACCTTTCAATAACAAATTTCACTAAATACAAAGCTTGGGTTACACGTTTTAGTGTACTTTTCTTACAAAAAACCCCCCACAAGCCAGTTCAAAAATGAAAAGGCACAAGGGAAAATATCCATTAGTTTGTCATGCCCTAAATTAAATACATATACAGAATACAGCTTTTACCCAAGAAGTTTTGTATCAACCTAGTTACTATGAGCATAAAGATCGGAGTAAACAAGAAACCACTAACATTTCTAACATTTTAAAAGTTTACTGAAAGAAGGAAAGAGAGGAAACAAGGAAGGAACAAACTAGTCAGCTAGCTCCAGGTAGAAGAATAAAATAATAGTGGAAATCTTTAATGTTCTATCACAAATAGTGAAGTATCTTGAAATAAGATGCTGACTTCTATCAGAGAGAATGATTAAAAGTAACAACTGCAGGTAGAAGACTTTTCCTTATCACTACAGATAAATACATGAGAAATTAATTCAAGTATTATTCAACACTGAACCTGATGCCCAAAATTTGACACTGACTACTCTTTGCATTTTAAAATAAAAATCATTAAAGTTCTCTTTCCTTGTTCTTTTCACATGTTTCTCTGATCCACCAGTAATTTAAATGCTGTTTGTAGAGTTGAAGTCAACAGGAGAACCAATCTGAAGGAGCTTCAAAATGGCTCCAAATGGTAAAATTTTGGGATTTAAAAAAAGGGCATAAAATTGATGTCTCAGACTGCAATGGACAGAAATATATCAACTAGTATAAAAATCCATCAATTTACAGGTACGATGACTTAAAAAACAGTCACCTTTAGATGTTGCTAGGACATAAACTCATTCTCAAAGTTAGAAAATCAAGGGGAAAAAAATCAAGCATTATCCTAACTCATATATGAACTATATATTTCATGGTAACCTCACAATTGATGAGGAAAAGTTCTTCTTCTGGAAAAGTTCCAGCTAATAAATGTAGAACCACAGAATTAAGAGCATCACCATTTTACAACTGCTGCAGAAATAGTTAGGTAATGATCAAATGGACAACCTCACAATAAAGACACCAGACATGTGTCTCCTGATAGGAGTACAGAACCATATCCTGGCCAAGATGATAAGCCAACAAACCAATAATTAGATCAAACCCCTAGGCTTAATTCTATTTTATAGGAAATACAGAGAAATAATGTTAATATAGAGGAACATGTTAAACACTATCATTGGTTATTGCTATAAGCAAAGTCAAGAATATGGGAAAGGCAACAGGAACAAAGTTTCTTCAATAAATACATGGAAAGAAAAAGAAAAAAGATGAAGGGGAAATGGTTCCTATAAAAAGACATATCAAACAAATTTAATGTATGGACCTTATTTGGATCCTGATTCAAACAATACAATTGGAAAAAGACATTTAAGTAATGACATTTAAGGAGTTAAGAGTAATGAGAAATTACTAATTTTAAAAGGTATGATAATGACATTGTGGTTATAATTGTTCTTTTAAAAAAAAGAGTTGCTCTTTGAAATTTCATACAAGAAAATGGAGGAGCCTGGCTGGCATGGTTCAGTGGTTGAGCGTTGACCTATGAACCAGGAGGTTGGAGTTTGATTCCCAGTTGGGGCACATGCCCTGGTTGTGGGCTCGATCCCCATTGGGGGCTTTCAGGAGGCAGCCAATCAATGATTATCTCTCATCATTGATGTTTCTGTCTCTCCCCCTCCCTTCTTCTCTGAAAGAAAAATATATATTAAAATGAAACATCTTTCTTGGGAAACCAGAAGCACTAAATGCTGCCATTAGGCTTTTTCTGTGAAAGTGACTAGCACGAGCAAAGAGAGAGCTAGTAAGAAAAAAAAAAAGTTAACATGTTTTATCCAATACTTTAAAAATGTAGCTATCAAGGTCTATCATTAAGTATAATGATTGTGTGTCTTAAAATCTCAACAACTTGGAACTAATTCCAACCAATTCTAATGAAACTGGGAACTTTATCTCATGATATTATACTCCTAATGTGTGATTGTGAGCTCAGTAAAATTATTTTTAAAATGAATATGCAAATTCATTTTCACAGGAATTTTATAAATAATCACAGCCCTGATAACTTGATTTATAAAGAAATCCACTTAAAGGACATACAATTTAAAATAGTTTTTAGACCAGAGAGCATGTAAGTCTTGCATCGTGATTGAATCACAGGAAAGCAAAGGATCAACTATTTCCATGAACACTAAACCAAGAGCAAATTTATGAAATTATTTTCAATCCAGCAGAGTCTATTCCTTGTTAACAATATTGTCTGTCATACTACAATTAAAGCCAGAGGAAACTGGAGAGTATACAAGAAAGTAATCTACAGATAATTCTAATCAGAGGTATATTAAAGTATCAGATTTCAAGGTGAAGGAGTTTAATTAAGGGTACAAAGTATCAGGATAATGTAGAACTGCTGGCCCAAGTTATGATTTCTCATAACTGACTAGAATTCCTTCCTTAAGCATCTATATAGCTAGATTTTTACATTCTAAAATAAACACACCTAGATTGCTACTTAATCATAGAGACATCGGAAAAGTAATTTATAACCCAATTTCTAAGCAACCTGTGTAGAATAATTAATGCTATTTATACAGGCTTTAAAGCACAACATAAGCAGTAACAGTTGACAGGAATCTGACCTGAAACTTACCTATGAAAAAAATGACAGGACATGACATATAATTTTAACAAATAAAACATAAAACTACTATGAAAGATCTAGTCTTAGTTATGTTCCAAATTTGTGTGTCCATTTCAAAGTTTCAAAGGCATGTTTTATAGAAAGGTGGAGGAAGTAGGTCTGAACAGAAATAATAGAAATCAGGAACTGAGCAGCTCCTGTGACCAAGAAATAATAAATGAAGGTGTTAAAATAAAAACTGATACATTTACACAAATAGTGCTGCAAAACAGATCATAGGACCCCAGCTGAATAAATTCATTATTTGTGTACATATATTCAATATCCCCCATAGAGCAAAGGTCCAGAATTTGGGGTAGAGGACCCGTCTTTAAAACGGAATCTGGCCCGACCAGGGTGGCTCAGTAGTTGAGCGTTGACCCATGAATTAAGAGGTCACTGGTCTGACTGCTTGTCAGGGCAAACACCCAGGTTGTGGGCTCAATCCCTGGTAGGGTGCGTGCAGGAGGCAGCTGATTGATGTTTCTCTCTAATGAATATTTCTATCTCTATCCCTCTCCCTTCTCCTCTTTCTAAAATCAATAAAAACATTTTTTTATTTTAAAAGGATTTTTCAATGACATAATTCTAAATGATTACTATAAAAGATATTTTTGTTACATGGTCACTTACTGTATTAATGAGCTTTAAGAAAAAAAATATCTATACTCCTATGATGAGGGGGGAGAGGTCAAACATGTCTGCTTATAAGGACAACATTACTTTTTAAATTGGAAGCAGATTTAAATCTTTCCAAGTACATAAAAATCAGCAATAGAACCTCTCACTTTCAATTGAGGTAATTAGGATTACAAAAATCCAAACTCTAATTTTAAAGAAATACTTTTTAGAGGAGACAGGGATTCATATAAAGCCTCAGATATCCAAAAACCCTTCCAAATATACTGTTAACTACTTGGACAAATACTTCCCAGAAAGGGAAAAAGGTAACCACTAATTCAATAATCTTACGGTGGGGGCAATTTTAATACACAGATATAAACAAAGTTCTAAATGCTCCAACTTCAAGGGTACAATAAGCCTAAACCATTTTTTTTCCTTAAACATATTTAAAAGAGAAATATATGGACCAAACCCTTAAGTTTCTTTACCTCACAAATTCATATACCCTTTGGGTAAATGGCCAAGCATTCAAAGGCCAAAGCAAAAACCATTGTACTAAACTACATAATTTAAAGTTAAATAACTATGTGACTAATTGCTTTTTTTCTGGTGTACAAAAACAATAGTGAAAATTCTCTTTCACTATCATGTACAAATAGTTGACTTTTCAGATGATCTAAAACACATACAAATCAAAAGCACAGACAAGAAAAAAACACACCACTGTATTTCATAAAAGAAACAAGATACAATAGGGGTCTTTACCTTACTGTACATTAGACCCTCACTTTAAATTTTCATAAT
The DNA here is from genome assembly GCF_000412655.1 of Myotis brandtii. NCBI lineage: Eukaryota > Metazoa > Chordata > Mammalia > Chiroptera > Vespertilionidae > Myotis > Myotis brandtii. The sequence goes on along the minus strand of NW_005367354.1, from coordinate 5,816,593 downwards.
AGAATTTTTTCAAAAGGCTAATATCTAAAAGCAAAAGCAATTTGGCATGTTTTATCCAACATTAAATATTTCACATATATTATAAACACACACATACAAACACACATGTATACATACAAATAAAAAGGGTTTTGGTTTTTTTTTTTTACCTAAATGCAAACTGGATGAGGATCCATGTGATGAAAGTGATGGCGGTGGCGTAAGTGAATGTCCTGGAGTTTGGCTTGGCAGAGGCATGCCTATTGGACTTGGAGAGGAGGAAAATCCCAGACTATTGTAAAATGGTTGCCCTATGGGTGCTAGGCTGCTACTAGATCTTTTGTACAAGTCAGAGCTAGTAGATAGAGACTCTCTCCTTGTGGCACTACTACTTGCAGAACTGCCAACTGAAGAAGAAATAAAAAAAACCCTAATTACATACAGTGTTAACTGAATAAAACCTATCCCCAACTCTTGCTGGGAAATAACAGGAGTGATCACAATAATTATTTTTAGAAACATTATGGAGAAGATAATTACTGTGATAACTATATATACACTAACTTATTAATCATAAAAGGGTATAAATGCACCCCAATAAAGTAACCAAATATTTAACATAGCAGTCATATGTTCATTATTTCACACATATTTATCACTGACACATATGATTACTGTGCTTTAATACCCTGGTATGATTTATAAACTCTGGAATTGTAAGTAGTCTGCTTTATGATATGCTAGAGAGTCAATTCCAATAAAGTTAAATTTTGCTAGTGTCCTAATCTCTGGAGCCAGTTCTCAGACTTCAACTCAATGCCAAGAAAAGACTATACTAATAAACAGAATATTAACATATTTCCCTCACCATTCACATTTAATTTGGCTTCTACCTTGTGTTCAAACCATAGTACTTTAAGTCCATATTGGCCCGAATATTAGTCAGCTGTGAAATATAGATGGCAGCTTATTCCCCACTATACATTCTCCTTATCCTTCAACAACTAAATTACAAAATATTATGAAAAAAACTAAACTTTTAGAAAATAGTTCTCATCACTGTTATCACACCAAAAACATGCTTTCACTTACCCCTCAGGATCTTCCATTCCTAAGTTTTTATTACTGGCCTTCTTAGCCCCTTACTCAAGTGAAGACTGCTCAGCCTATTTTTTCTTAGATAATATATAACTATTTTATATTACATCTTTTATTGTCCTACATACTGAATTCTGTTTACTTAATTCCAAATTCAACTATTAACCTCTACCTTCATTTTTCCTTTTGTGCTCCACAAAAATCATAAAATAGAATCACATCATCATATAGCTGTGCATGCAATGAACAGAAAGCAAGATTTGACCTTTAACATTTATCTGGATAATCAAATTCTTTACCAAGTATTTGAAGGGGTTGTTCAATTCTTGTCTCACTTGGTGTAAATATTTTCAAGTATACTTCCACTTATTTTTAAGCACTGTCCTTTTAAACCAAATGCCTTTTTCATCTAAGAAAATTTCACATTACTTTTCTTAATCTGTCAAGTTTTTTAAGAACATGCTCTATATTTGGACCAATATGGTAATCTGCGTCAAGAGAATGTTAAAGTTTATATTTGGACTTGGTTTTTTAACCTCAAGTCAATTATAAATAGGTCATAAGGGTATAGTTTAAAGAGAAAAATTAAGCAGAGTACATGATGGGTACACCAAGTTTAGCTTATAATTCAGACATAAAGAAACTTTAATTACGTTGGTTCTTGTCAAATTCAAAATTCTATAAAGAAAAAAACCAGGCTCCCACGGCTATATTAGGCAAAATATTATAACAATATTCATTCAACCTTTTATACCTGCCAGTGCAGTTTCTGAAAGACTGATGTTGATGTGTTTTATTGAAAATTTTACATCTTAAGATATCATTATAACAGGGAAATATCAGGTAACTATATGCATTTTAATAGCAAAAAAAACCCCACAAACAAACGTAAACGCTAATGTAGTAAATAGCTCTTTTGAGTTGGTTTTGTCAAAATTGTCAGTGTTTGCTACATTAACTATGCTAATTTAAAAGGACACTGTCAAAGTGATTTTTGTAAGACATGGCTACATTTTAAAGTCCTATTTATTTCAGTAACAATTTAACTGACAAAGACAATAGCTCTCTAATGAGAACAGTAGCACTATCTTTCTCCTGGCAAATAATTAAATGAACCGTAATTTTGACACATGCAATATTTTCCTCCAAAAAGGAAAAGCCAAACCAAACATTTAAAAGTAATTCAGAAATAACTTTAAACATATACAAACTAGCTCCTTTTTACTATATGCTTAAATTACCTGCAAGTGTAATATGAAATATAAAACAAAGTCTATCTAAAATATCTAAGAAGCTAGAAAATGGAGTCACTAATCATTAATTAACTGTGTATATAAAATGTTCAATTACAAACTTTCAATTGTAACAGCACTTTCTAAATAATGGGTATCAAAAGGATGATTTAATCACTGTATTACAATGGTTAAGCTTCTTGGCCAACTGTTCTATAAATTAGAGTATTTAACACTGTTAAGCATTAATAATTTCATCATATAAGAGAATGACTATGTATGTTATTGTGTGCAAAAATGTGCACATACCACAATATATTTTAGATTTCGTATAGGCATGGAACTGCCATAATGTGAAACGGCAATGATAGATTTTGTAAGCAAACATATTGTAGCACTTGAATGAATTCTCACAAAATGTCCAAGAAGAGGGAGATGGTATAAGACTATTTACTAGTATTTGGGGTGGCAATTGTTAATACCCTCTGAAGCAAGATGAAACAGAGGTACCCCAGACTGAAAATCAGAATTGAGTAAGCAATGCTTATAGAGGCATGAAGAAGGTTAAGTTTTGGGGAAAGAGGCATCTGTAGGGGTCATTTGTGGGAAACAAAATGTTCAGGCCAACCATTTCTGAATGCAGGGGAAAGCTCTTCAAAACTAAGAGACAAATGGGAATTTGGAAGAATTACGTAAGGGGCCCTACAAATCTATACCAGACCACCAGTGACATATTTTATTAGAAAAGGGTACACAAGGTTTGTCAAAGCTCTTCTCTATTTTCCTTGGGTTACTTAGGATTTATAATTTATAGTTTATGAACTAGTTATTGCAACAAATTTTGTGTTTTTTTAAAAGATATTCTCTTTGATTTTCTTTGGCATTTAGGATTACTTAGGGAAAATGCTTGTCAATTGTGTTAGAAGCAAAAAATTAGTCCTAACAGAGTCCTTGGGCTGGAGATAAGAATACTAAACTCCAAAAGGGATTAAAAAAAAAAAAGTAGAAAAATTAAATTAAAAGATTGAACGGTCTCCATGTTCACTAGGTTTTCCCTCAGAAGTTATCGTGCCCATTCTTTAGGCAATTTTGTTAGGCAAGGGTTAAGTCCCTATTGTATTTCATTATAACAAAAAAAAAGCATTTTGCATCTAAAAGTTTATAGCTGCTATTCAAGACCATTCCTCCTATAAATATTAAAAATATTTAGAAGACCATTCCCTAGAAACCTGGAAAGCATATTAATAATGGCTGACACATGTTAGTTTTGCCATTTTTCACACCAGAAAAGGATATAACTTAATGGGTGGGAAAATAGACGAGAAGCAGTTTTAATGATTCTAAGATGTGAGAGAAATGAGGGTAAGCAGCTTTCCCCCTAATGCTTCCTGAATACACTGGAAATGTTAGAGAATGATTAATACAAGTTGTCAACAGTGGGCCTCTTCTCATTTCACTCAGTTACAAAATCAGTTTGTATGGATAATTTATTTATTTTGTGAAGTTATTTAACATTTGAATCTCTCAAGTATTATATATAAAATTAGGCCCTGGGAAAAACACCCTTTCAAACGAACTTTTAGTGATAAAAAGGCTAATTATTTAATCTAAAATAAAGTAAGCACACTGGTAGTTTCTTAGGGACTGTTTAGAACATTTCATTATATTTTATTTTTATATATTATATGAAATAAAATCATAAGAATCAGTAGCATTTAATAAGAATAAATAATCTGATAAGTACACAAAGACACCAGAAATTTAAGATGGCAAAAGTATTTACTTCCACAAGCATTATGTACAGAATAAGGAAGAGCTAGTAACTAGCATAAAATACTGCTCCAAACAAACCTACTAAAACAAAAATTATAATTCTTAAAGTCAGGGGAAAATGTGTTATATTTGAGAAAAGGATGGACTGCTTGAAATGAGTTAAAACATTCATAGATGTTTACAGATTTTCAGGAAGTAGTTTGTCTTCTACAAAACCCAATAAACCAGTATTTTAATCCTGTCCTTTCTACACTACAAGCTATTTATTATTGCTTATTTTAACATTAAAAACATACATATACCGGATATCATCTTAAAAGGAACTTACCTGATGAACCAAATCCACTGAGGGCAGAGCCTATAGCAGCACCCAAAGAACTACTGCTTCCAAAGCCAAGAGATGTACTTCCAGGTTGGCCAGGTCCGTGAGAAAATAAAGAACTGCTCTGGGAGCTATTAGTCAAAGATGTGCTCCCGTAAAATGAATTAGACTGTAGATTAGTGCTTGGCTGCTGTTGCTGCTGCTGCTGCTGTGGTGGCTGAGTGCCAATTGGCCGAAATAGACCATTTGTGCTGCCTGTAAGACTATTTGCAGTTCCTCCAGCTGCCGCTGCTGCTGCCGCTGCTGCAAAGTAAATTGCAGATACTTCTTAAAACTACTCAGAAAAAATGTTTCTATTTTTTAAAATATCTCAAACAACATCAGAAAAAATATTATCCCTGAAAACGCCAGTTACACTTACCAGCTTGTGCTGCTGCTGAACTAATTAAAACAGGTGTTGGAGCCATTAATCTAACTGGAGCTCCAAGGCCAGTTCTTGCTCCAGGGCCAACCACTAAGGCACCAGTCTGATCATAATAGGCAGTTGGAGCTAGTACTTGATAGCCTAAACAGTATTAAAATAAATGTTTGAATAAAACATGTATTGTAGAAAACATGCATATTTATTCCCCCCCGATTGTTTTTATCAAGCAAAAAACATAGCTATTGTATACTTATTTATATAAAACCCTTAGTTACTATATGAAAAACATATTTGAGAAGGTATTGCTAAATGTGTGAAAATGTAGTAAAGCATAGGTTAAGTTTTAACCATTTGTACGCCATAACCGTCTATAGACGCAAGCGGCGGGTCTTTTTAAATTAAATTCAAAATATCGTGGCAGTTAACTGGTTAACAAAGATGTCTTTACTTGTGGATCACAAAATAAGGTATTTTCCTTTATATAAAAATTATCAAGTGCTGATAATAAAAAAATATTCCTATTTAGTCATTTCTGAGAAGAGGATGGATAAAAAGACTAAGAAAATGAGGTATAACATGATATAGAAATATTTATTACACATTAGTTAAGTTCTAAACCAAGTGCCTCAGTAACAGCATTCCCTTAGATTTTCATTTGTAAGCATCTCTTTAAAAACTTAAATCATGATATAAACAGATACCTTAAAATCATAAGGTAACAATCTATTTGTAAAGGTTCTCAAGCTAAAATTTGAATAAAAATCATGCAGGCATTAGTTTTTTTCATAGCCCTGAACACAAGGCAGGTGACAATTTGCATTATTCCAACTATAGGAGAGTGAAGTTTACCTCTTAGCAGTCTTTCTCAGTAGGGATTCCTCATCTGAACCACAGAACAGAAAATAACTATTTTGCCAATTCTCCCAAGGATGATACATAACAAGTATCACTGTAGATGCACAGGAGAGAAGTTAACTACAAATAGTGGATACTTTAAGTCAATAGGGCTTAGTTTACTCCCAGAATTCAAGAGAAAGGCTGCTTTATACAGTAACAGGGACTCAAGCTCAATAGTGACAACCACTTGAAAAAAGGTACTGCCAACCTCCAATACTTTTAAGTTTAAACACTAAGACAACCACTTTCATGTGTAAAGGTTGTTTTTAACTAAATACAGTAATTTTGACTGTTTTACAATTAGTTTTATTGTAATAAATATAAATTAGGAGGACTAGTCAAAAGAAGAGATGCAAAGGGCAAAATCTAGGAGGAACGCAGAGCTTCCAAGAACTTTCCTCACGGATGAACTTCTCATGAAATGATAAATTTGAGAAGATTATTAGATATCCAACAGGAGAGGTCCAATAGGATATACAACTCTAAAGTTTAGGAAAGTTAAAAATCTGGGTGTTGTCAACATAAAGATAATATTTAAAGCTATAAGACAAGATGAAATCACCAAGAAAATAAAAAAGGGGTCTATGGATTGAGGGTACTTCTCATTAAGAGGTTGGAGAGAGGAGGAACCAGGAAAGAGACTCAGAAGGAATAACCAGTAAGGAAGAAAAAAAAGTTAAACAATGTGGTTTCTTGAAGACCAGATTAAAAAAAAAAAAATCAATGAAGATTGAGTGATCAATAATGTCAAATGGTGCTAAAAGCCACGAGTTGAGAACTGCGCAATGGAGTTAGCAACCTGGAAGTCACCTGGTAAGGGACAAAAGCCAAACTGGCAAGTTCAGTAAAGAATGAAACTGAAGACCCACAAACAAGTACAGACAATGCTTTTGAGGAATTTTGCTGTAAAAAAGGGGGTATTGAGAGTAACTTTTTTCTTAACCAGAAATATACTTAACTAGCAGAACATGATAATTTATTATTGTGAAATAAAACACAAAAAGTCAAAAAAATATAGTGTTAATGATTGTAACACAAAAAAGTATAACCACTATCCTAGTCAAGAAATAGAAACTGCCCAGGAACCCATCTCTCCTATGTCCTTAGCTCAACCACAGTTTTCTCTTTCCCTTAAGAGTTACACATTGTCTTATTATTTATAACAATCTCTTGGCTTAGATTATTTAAAAGTTTTTATGTATAATTCATCCAAGTGGTTGTATACAGATCTTCCCGGTTTCCATTTCCATTATTATATAGCCCCTCACTGGATGGACACCAAAATGCATTTATTCAGTCATCATTTACTGGGAACAGTCTGGGGCTACTATCAACAGTGCTGCCATAAACATTTCTGTACATGTATCCTGAAGTGTATGTGTACGTATTTCTCTAACATATAGTAGTTGACACCCTGAGTCATAGAGTATGCACATTATTTCCAACTTTGGTAAATAATGCCAAGCCACTTCCAAAGTGGTTGTGCAATTTTACACTGTTACCACCTTGGTATTAGAGTTCCCACTACTCCATGATTTTAATAATACTCCACGCTGTCAGGCTTTTTAAATGTGGCCAATCTGGGTGACTCTGCTGTGGTATGCTTCACGGATACCACCCTCTGTGGGTGCTACCTAGAGTCCCTGCCCTCTTCTTATCCATGGGCTTCACCACCCTCAACTCTCCAAGGGCCTGTCCTTTCCCAGTCACGTGCCAGACTTGGCACAGACTCTTGACCATGGCAGCCCTCTTCAAGTAGAAACCGTGGATGATAGAATAAAGAACAGAATTGAGAGTTACGAGAAGGCTATAAACAGAGATGAAGCAGCATCAGAGAAACAAGAAAAACAGGTAAAATCAGAAATTAAGAAAATGGCCAAAATTGGTAATAAAGAAGCTTTCAGTTTTAGCCAAAGAGCCTGCACAACTATGGAAACAGCAAACAGGAACTTTTGCCCTAAGTACAAAAGTCATTTCTACATCCACACAAACAAAAGTGATAAATTCCCAGATGAAGATGGCTGCACAATGTCTGCTATAGCAAAGACAACGTAGGCAGTTGACAAGAAGATGAATCCACAAAAGAAATTACAAACAATGCAGAATTTCCAGTAGGAAAATATGGAAATGACTGAAGAAATGATTGATGACACACCTGAGGACATCTTTGATGGCTCTGATGATGAAGAAGAAAGCCAAGATACTATGAATCAAGTTCTTGATGAAATTGGAATTGAAATTTCTGGAAATATGGCCAAAGCTGTCAGCTCTCTGAAGCTGACCATCTGACTCTACTTCAAAGGCTACAATCTCCAATGAAGAAATTAACTCAAAGCTTTAGGAATGGATTGGTTAAAAAAGCTGTAACATTTTATTTATAATTATTTAGTTATAATTATAAACCAGGCATATTGCCAATTTCTTTTACAAAACACATTTACTTTGCAAAAATGAAGACCATGAGTGAACAGGTGTTTCCTAACCAACTGGTTTTATTTCTTGAAGGACTGCCATGAGAATTCTGGGCTACTTTCAGCTGGAAAGATGCTACAGTTTATGCCATAGAGAAAAAATGGCCCTGGCTGCAAAGCTCAGGTGGATAGAGAGTTGTCTCAATACACCAAGGTTCTGGGTTCAATCCCTGGTCAGGGCACATACAAGAATCAATCAATGTATGTATAAATAAGTGAACAACAAATCATTGTTTCTCTCCCCCCACCCCCCCACATCCCCTCTTTCTCTATAATCAAGTGTGTGCGTGTGTGTGTGTGTGTGTGTGTGTGTGTGTGAGAGAGAGAGAGAGAGAGAGAGAGAGAGAGAGAGG
>NW_005367354.1:5799564-5808031 GCF_000412655.1 Myotis brandtii | reverse complement strand
AGAATTCTAATACATATTTCCCATCCCTGTCATTAAGTCTCATAAATAGTATTAATTTCAACTCTTGGCATCTGAATTGTAAATAATTTATTGCAAAGTAGGCAAGATTTTTCACTCTTCGGTGTGACAGTCTACATTTAATATTCTAAATCTATTCAAATAGCCGGTTGCAGGCTCGATCTCTGCTGGGGGGTATAGAGGAGGCAGCCAACAGATATTTTTCTCTCTCTCTAAAAATCAATTACAAAATAATATCTATTCAAATTTCTACAATTAACCAACTATATACCTGGCATGCCAGTAGCAAGACCCTGACCAAAAGCCAAAGTTGGATTTGTTGCTGCAAGTGACTCTGCTTGTTGCCCTTGCTGGCCCTGATTGGGAGTAAGAGGGCGCTGACCTGTTCCAGCACGAAGAACCTACAAAGGACAAATGATTTCCTTAAAAACGAAATTATAAAGTAACAGATATATAAATTTATCTTGAACAATTTTGTATATATCACAAATAGCCTTTGAATATTCTTTGAACATATTTATATGCAATGAAATGTCGATTTAGCATGAAATAATCCAAAATACTTAACATCAAAAACACAATCACTGACTCTTGACAACTAGAACAATCTATTTATTAAGCAACATGGAGGTTCTAGGTCTTTCAGAAAAATTATTTCTAGTATTTATGCTCTGACAAAATCTTAGATGAAGTTAAGTTTAATTTATGTTTTATTAGTCTTTAAGGCTGAACACTGAAACACAGGAGGCTTAAGGAAATAAAGTATCATTATTCATTTAGTCTGTTATGTAGTTGAGTGAAAACTTCTAATTGAACCAAGTTTTTAGAATTCAGAAGCTGCTTTTTAGGGTAAAACCTTGGGGTGAACAAAAGAACACAAGGTTACATCAAAACAAAGCAAACTCTTAGGGCTGGTCAAATTTTACTACTTTGCAATATGTAGTTGTTTTAGTGATTAAACACAAGCACAATACACATTAAATTCATAAAGTATTTAAGGAATTCAGGATAAGGGGGATTCATTCATTGTAAGACCATCCTATAAGTAAGTATCACACATGGGTGCATTATTCAGGTAGTTTGCCTAAAAAAGAAAAAATTTAGATTAAAAGTAATTTTTATATGATGTTTTTGTATCTATAAGGATTGAGCCAAAAAACAGCTTCGATAGAACATCAATATATAGTATATTAAACTATATTAAAGAAAATTTAGAATAAAATTTAACTGGCAAGTAAATAACACTATACTTGTCATTAAACTGTTTCTTTGCTAAAAATATGTTGAATTTGACAACCAGGTATCTGGAATTTATCAATAGTTTTACATGTACCAAAATAGTTCTAGGAAAATGCTTGAAATTAAAAAAAAAATCTTTGTGATAAACATTTTGTTGAAGAAGGTAAATCTAACCTTTAGTGAAAATATTTCATCTTTTCGTGCTTAAAAATATGAAGTACCCAGTAATCTTCTTTTTCTGGTCAGAACTATATTAAGTTAATACTTAAAATAGTAATTTAAATATCCAGAAGAAAACTGAAAAAAATTGAAGTGACAATTATTTTGATAGGAACATTATTAGCACACTTTAGGAACTGAAAAGAAAAATTTAATATTGCTAGAGGTTTCAACAGAAATGTAAAACTGAAATACAAGCAAATCTTTAAATTCATAGACCACGGATTAGAAAAAAATCATGTAATCGAGACTTGTGCACTAACTACACAAGTATGGACAAAAGTAGATTTACAGTTGTTTGTATGGAAAAAGACATGCAGGTTATGATTATTAAAATAGCTTTATTAACTATTTAAAAGAATGTCACAATGGCGCAGTAAACCTACTTCTGGCAATCAGATATATGCATCTCACATACTGAAGAAAATAAAGAGAAAAGACACACATCTTGAACACAAAGAGCTCATACAATTTCAGAGACGCTTCAGATATTAACAGAATGAAGGCAGGCCTATACCTGTTGCTGTCCAGGCTGAGCTTGAGATGCAGCTTGCTGATTTGCTGTGTTGTTTGCCGCAGCTGCAGCTTGTTGCTGAAATAAATTGGCTGGATACACCCCCCATGGAACACCATAATACTGAGGTGGAACCACTGCCGGACCTAAACTTCACATCCCCCACACACACACAAAAAGAAAAAAAAGGGGGGGGGGGGGTTACTACATTTTATAGATAAATGAGGTCAGTCACCGCTAGATCATAAAAGGGGATAGTACATAAGACTTAGAGAAGATGTCCTTATAATCCTGTATCCACTTACACCTACTATACCCTTTTACTTTTGCTTATTCTATTAGGGAGAAAGTCTCATTGAAACATTAATTATTAAGAGAGAGAGTGAATATTCAAGAGCAACAGCAGTGGCCTTAATGGAGAAACGTGAAGCTAAACTTAAGAGGACCAATGAATTAACAGGACAGTTAACTATCCAAAATTCACTAAATGCCAGTTTATGGGTTTGATATTGACAAACAAGTTAATTAGAAAACATTATTCACCAAAGAATTGTAAGATCCTCTATCCTCAATTCATTACTTCTCTTAAAAATATTTTCTGACTATTGAAAAGAATTAGGAAAATAAACTAGACATTCATCTTCTGATTTGCAATCTATAATATAAAACTAAGGAACATTCTGGTACCAAGCTTGCCACAACTATATTTGAATCGCAAACCTTGAATTTTAAAGTATTTTTCATATTTAAAGTAGACTTAGTCACAATTCTCACAAGGCAACTAAAAATCACACAAAAACATCAGTGTTTATGTGGTTAGGAAAATGGGACTAGTGAGTCAAGGCAAGAAAAAACTAGTTAATATGAGTACAGAGGAACACAAACATAAGAAAGCAAACTAGGAAAAATAGAATTACTCTCTTTTACTTAATTCAAGACAATGTTTGATCCCTAGAAAGTAAATAGCATCATGTACAATAAGCCCATCATTAAACTAATAAGCAAGGTGTCATGATTCCTAAGAAACATGTCCTAATATTCCACTGATATGAAATTTAGTGTATCTAATTTGTAGATTTTTAAGAGTCAGACAACTACCAAGAACCTCTCTGTTCAAAACAGTACCCAGAAGCCATTAACAGCTATTAATAGCTGGTGGCTATTTAATAATTAAAAGTTGGATAGCCTAAATTGAGATGTGTTGTAAGTATACATATACATGGATTCTGAAGAGCTAGCATGAAAAAAGGGGAAAATATCTATTAATAATTTAAAAAATATTGATTACGTATTGAAATTATTTTAGATATGTTGGACTAAATCAAACATATCATTGAAATTAATTTCATCTTTTTTATTTCTATAAAGTGGCTACAAGAAAAATTTTAATTACATTATCTGGCTCACACTATATTTCTGCTGGATAGCACTGGTCTTAGAAAGCCGAAGTCCAGAATGCCTACCATATGCATCTCAAAACTAATGACCTCTTAAAGTTGCTTCTTTCAGTTCCATAGATTAATGATTTCTGTATGAATGATATACCAGCACTTTACACACTAACATCCAATTAAATGGCACCAAAAAAACTCACATGCTTATGGAATCACATGCAGATATAGACCAAAAACTACTGAATGTGATAGATCAGTTTCAGTCAGCAAACTAAGATATTAAACAATATGAAATTAACATTTTTTTCCACTTCTTAAACTCTTGAATAAAAAAAAAAAAAAGTCCCCAAACTCCTCGGCAAAGACTGTTCTCATTCCAGTGAACACACTTCTGTGGCTGACATCACCCTGTGCCTTCCTTGATAACCAACATAAACCATGCTTAACACATTGCGTACCGCATAGAAATCTCTAAGACATACGCCAGGGACCGCACGTTTTTGGGCAAACTGCACGTTATTTAAATCATCATAATGCACTTTAGGTGTTGTTTTTCAATAATTATAACATTTTTACTTACAACAATTAAAGTAGTTCCTAGTACTTTTTTAACGTATGGTACTGCGTAAAACATTTTCCTCTATGAAGAGGGACCAAACAAAATTTCCTCTATGAAGAGGATTCGCTCCTTTTTCCATGGGCGTGAAAAACGAGAACACTCGTGAGCGGTCCTTAACAGATGGCGCGCGAAACACGAGAAAACTCCTGAGCGGTACGAAGTGTGTTAAGACAAATTCATTTCTGTCTTTGTAATCAAGTCAACCTAAAACACGCCCCACCCCACCCCCCAACCCGGCCAAAAACTCCTATAGATCAGCAAATTACTTTGCTGAGTGAGACTGTGCCTGACAAGCACCCAACTCTTCCTTACTTAAATGAGCAATAAATACAGCTTCAGTTTCTAAAAAAAATCCCCCCAGTTTTATTGTGATATAATTGACATGTAACACTATATAGTTTTGGTGTTTATTTCAGTTGAGTGGTGGTTTCAAGGTTTGACAGTTTTTAAGAAGTTCTTTGTAACTCCACCCCATCTTTTGTCCCTCAGCTTACTTGCAAATTTCAATATTGCTAAATAAACTTTACTTTTACATACTCATATTCAAGAATGCAGAAGCACTTTAACATATACTTTCCCTGACGTGGGTATTTACAACACTAACCCAGTTTATTTTTTGAGAAGTAACTTTAATTTACATGGTCTCTGTGGGTAATGAATGGGATTAGCCACAAGAATGAAGATTTGTTTGGCAATGTAAGATTTCTGAAACTAAAAAACTAAAAGGTAAACCAATTATGTATAGGAGGAAAGTTATCAGGCTTATGTTTCTTCTGTAGCATTACAGTTAAAAAATAAATTCTGGCCCTAGCTGGTTTGGCTCACTCGATAGAGCATCGGCCTGCGGAGTGAAAGGTCCCGGGTTTGATTCTGGTCAAGGGCACATGCCTGGGTTGTGGGCTCGATCCCCAGTGGGGGGCGTGCAGGAGGCAGCCGATCGATGATTCTCTCTCCCCACTGATGTTTCTATCTCTTTCTCTCTATCCCTTCCTCTCTGAAATCAATAAAAATATATAAATATATAAACAAATAAATAAATTCTGGAAACTTCAGCTCATTCTGTATAAATGTTTCAGTTGTTCCTAGGAACTTCAAATTGCCCAAATAGACCACAATAAAGCTTATACCAAGATTAAAACTAAATCCATAATAAGCAACAAGGATGAACAATAAGTTACCTGCTAATGTTGCTGCTGCAGCCAATCCTGCTGCGGTATATGGATCAGTCCCTGCAGGAGGAGCACTAATAATATATGGATTTGGCACAAATGCAGCTGGAGCAAGGCCTGCTGAGAATACACCAGCTGTATTTAAAAGGGGGAGAAATAATGAATGAAAATGTAAAGTATGATTTTCGTCATTAATTAAAAACATTTCTACTCTGAATTTGGGATGGAGAAGGAGAATGTACTTAAATTCTTGGGCATTTAACAATATATTAAAAGGTTCTTCATTTCTGAAACAGAGATTCTGATGGTCAGAGTTTTCACTTTTCCAACCAGGAAATAAATCAGTTAGTCAAAATCAAATAGGCATAAAAATGGTTACATGTGATAAAATGACATAAAACTATACATGCACATTTATTATGTCGTATTCCTGGTTTTGGTACTATACTATAATTATGTAAAGTGTAGCTGGGGAACCTTTAAAAAACCCAACACAAACAACACATACTTGAACTCTAGTAGTAACAAATGTGTCATTTTAATAATTCACATTAAAGACTAAAGGTTGCTCAGCTGGCGTGGCTCAGTGGTTGAGTATTGACCTATGAACCAGGAGGTCACAGTCCCTAACATGAAGGTCAGGGCATATGCCCGGGTTGTGAGCTCAGTCCCCAGTGTGGGGCATGCAGGAGGCAGCCAATCAATAATTCTCTCTCATCACTGATGTTTCTGTCCCCCCCCCCCCCTTTTCTCTCTGGGGGAAAAAAAAGACTAAAAGTCCCAAAACCTTAATGAAGGAATAAAATATTTTTAAATTTTTTCTTAGGATTCCTATTTTTAAACCGCTTTAAAAAGAAACATTCTGTTCTAGCCAGTTTGGCTCAGTGGCTAGAGCGTCAGCCTGCAAACTCAAGGGTCCCGGGTTCGACTTTAGTCAAGGGCATATACCCAGGTTATAGACTCGAGCCCCAGTGTGGGGTGTGAAGGAAGCAGCCAATCAATGATTCTCTCTCATCATTGATGTTTCTCTCTCTCCCTCTTCTTTCCTCTCTGAAATCAATAAAAAATATTTTTACAAAAAAATAAACATTCTGATTTGATAATGGATACAAATAATTTCACTGGAATTTCCAAGTGTTTGACTCTCTCAACTGCACATTGTGAAATAAAATTATTTGCTGACATCTTTCACTGAATTAGATTTTTCTATAACCAAGGATACACATAATAATCAGAAACAGTTCTTCCCTAGTAAATCTTTACTCCTGCCATGTAATCTATTAATCTTTGATGATCTCAATGAGATGTTTAAAAGAGTAATGAAATAACACTCAGTAAAAGGAAAAACATCTAAATGCTTTAACACAGGATTGAGTCTAATCAAAATGGTAACTTATAAAAACTCACCTATATGTGGCTGCTGAGCTGCGGCTAATGCATATTGCTGCTGTTGAGCTGCAGTTAACTGCTGAACTGCTAATGCATTAGTCCTTTGAAAGAGCTATTAGGGGAAATATTTAATACAAAAATTAGTCTCAAAGCATTACATTTCTATTTAGAAAACTGTGAATAGAATATTTTACACACTTAGTTAAAAAACTTTCTCAACTACAAAAACATTTATTCAATAAAACATGAAGTGTTCCATAGCACCCCTATTATTCATGTTAATGCCTCTTAGCACTTCAGGCTACACACCAGTACATAGTTAAGAGGAGCCTCTTTAAAGGAGGGGCATGCTTACCTGCTGCTGGGAATTGTAGTCAAAAAGGCCTACAGTAGCTCCTGAAGAGTCCATTGGTACCTGATTACCAGGATAGTCAAACTGTAAAGAATCCAGACCAACTTGTTCCATGGCATCCAGATTCTGAGTTTCAGGATTTGAAAATTCTTCAACAAGTGGTTTATTAGTTGTAGGATTAGGAAGAGGGCCCAATCCTTCTGGGGAATTAGTATTGGGGCCCAGGCGCTCAACTACTTCAGTTGGAGAGGCTTGACGACTTCCAGGAGTACGACTATAAAAGAAAACAGAAAGGCATTATGAGTAAAAGTAACAACTCAAAAATTGAAATGGGAAAGCAGGAAAATCATAAAAAACACATAGTTGTAAAGTAGAGGACAAATTAGGCATCCCAGGTCACCAACCATTTTACTTTAAAGTTATTATTTGTCTGTCTAAACTAAATTCTTCTGAAGAACAGACATGGTTTTAGCTATAAAAATTATTAATGAATGTTCTTTCCAATTTAAATAGCATAAAGATATAACTCAATTTTATAGATAAGAAAACTGGCCAATACCACAATTTAGGCTTAGACTACCTAAATTTTTTTTCTCAAATCATAGACAAAATGAATGGTAGGTATATGAAGAGCCAACTATAAGTGGCAAATATGGGAAAGCTCAAAACCAAAACACCTACCATACTCCTGGCCTGTCTACTAGCAGCACAGAATTTTGTTGTAATATTCTGCTAAATATTTCAGAAAAAAACTGGCTAAAGGGATCACTATTGCCTTCAAGACTTAAGGGTGTAAATGTAGACTACAACAGAAAAAGGCAGTTGAACTAAGACAAATGGCGGACTCCTGACTCTGAATATGATTTAAAGCAAATCATTTCATCCTTCCAGGCCTCAGTTTCTTTACTGAAGAAACTAGAGATGACCTGTGGTTCCAAGTAAGAGAAGCAAACCAAAAACTATTTGTAAACCTCCCCCCGTCCCCACCCCATGACAGCTCCCCAATTTGGCATAATCTTTATAACACCAAATTGCTCCAGTTTAATTAAGTCATCAGAAAGAAATGAAAATGTGTAACACTGGTCAAAACTGTTTTTGTACTGACTAGCCTCCTTAACTTTCCCCAAGAAATTAATTAACACTGGACTAAATTTTAAGCAATGACTTTTTTTTATTTTTATTTTTTTTTAAAATATATTTTATTGATTTTTCACAGAGAGGAAGAGAGAGGGATAGAGAGTTAGAAACATAGATGAGAGAGAAACATCGATCAGCTGCCTCTTGCACACCTCCTACTGGGGATGTGCCCGCAACCAAGGTACATGCCCTTGGCCGGAATCGAACCTGGGACCTTTCAGTCCGCAGGCCGACGCTCTATCCACTGAGCCAAAACAGTCAGGGCAGCAATGACTTTTTATAAAATCAACATCTCTCATCGTCTAAACTTTCTTTTTACTTCTAGACATAATGAATCCTCATTTATAGTCTGTTTTTTTTTCTACAATAATATATTTTTAAAATTTATCTTTATTGTTGAAAGTATTACAGATTTCC
>NW_005367354.1:5770455-5799361 GCF_000412655.1 Myotis brandtii | reverse complement strand
CCTTTCCCCGTACAAGAAATAAGTTTGTTTTGAGGAACAATGAGTTCATAGTATGTTCATATATAAGTGCTTAAATAAATGGCAATAATTATTTTACCTAGCTTTCAATGCCAGTTGTTACACCTATGTAACTGTCCCCAACTATCAGGTACTTTACATTGGGATAAGTTTGCTAACACATACAGAACATTTTACAAAGTAACTACTGAATTATAAGAATGATTTCCCAGATATTTAGGTGAACTTACATTTTATTTAAAGATCAACCATTGTCCACATAATATTAGAAGAAATTTCAAACTCCTTTCCCCTTTATGCATACCTAATTTTTCATGTGACTATTCCAAACGTTTATTTATCATTCAGAATATATGGAGGAGGGGAGTGAGACTGAAATGATGTTCTTTAAAATCAGCCAATTAAAAAAATAAAGACAGTCTGCTATAGTTTTTTCATTCGTTTCAGTTCTATTCTGATAATGTATATATTGATGACTTATCAGTTAATGTACATATTAATGATATGCAGCAGTGACCATATGGCCACAGCTATTAGCTTAAAATGCTTTTACACTGTAATGTAAATTCATATTAATATGGAAAAGTATAACCTCTTATACAAAACAACTCTAATTTAGCAAAAAAGTGCAGGGTACAATAGGAAAAAAGTCATGTGCTATCAGTGGTGCTCTTTTCTTGCTATAGTTAATGGTGTATTAACACTTCAATTATAAATGTATACTCTGAGGGGTTTATAATCAATTCAGTTTTAAATGCATGCCCTTGACCAAAATTTAGATTAGGAAACAGCAGAAGAGCAAAATCAGGATAAGGTTCTAAAACAAATTGACTAGCATTAAATTTATTTCTTATCAAAAGAGGTTTCCTGGTTTTGGATGCTTTTTTGCACTTAGGACAAATAAAATGACATTTTTAAAGAGCCCTTGTTTCTCTGATTTTGATGACTAAGGCAATGAATGTAAAACCCACATGTACCTACACTCAGTTAACTGAGATTCCACGGTTCAGAAAATCTCAAAGAAATGGCTCATTTTCAGGGACAGGCCCCAAAGCATCTGATTATTGAAGTATAAAGTATAGGAAATCATTACAAAGAAACAACTTCCTAATATTTAGACAAAGGTGCACCACCTAATCAAAGGTTAGAAGAAATATTTGTTTAATTGCCATAAAGAGACAACTAAAAAGCTACAACTTATAGAATTGAGCTGAAAGCTAACTTTTTGAAGCCTCTAATATGCTCCCCACTTCCCAATTTCAGGAATGTTAAGTATTAGCACAAACTCATATAAAGGTCACAGATCCTAAGAGCTAAATATGTTTCCTCATTTTCAAGATTAAGAATTAAATTGGAGGTAGGAAACACAAAACAGGGATAAAAATAGGAAACTCCACAGAAAGGTGCTTAAGAGCAACCCCAAGCCCTAACTGGTTAGGCTCAGTGGATAGAGCATCGGCCTGCGGACTGAAGGGTCCCAGGTTCGATTCCGGTCAAGGGCATATACCTTGGTTGCAGGCACATCCCCAGTAGGGGGTGTGCAGGAGGCAGCTGATCTCCATGTTTCTCTCTCATCAATGTTTCTAACTCTCTATCCCTCTCCCTTCCTCTCTGTAAAAAATTAATAAAATATATTAAAAAAAAAAAAAAGAGCAACCCCAAGAAGTCTGCCAGGAAAAATCACATATTAAATTTGAAATCCACTAAACTTTAGCAGGAAGGAAAAAGTTAAAATTTAGAAAGGTAACAGAGCTTCTAACATTAACGCCTTCAATGGAATGCACTAGTTGAGAGAATATTTTTAAGAATTGTTTTTTAAAAATGGCTCATAATCATTAACTAATATTTCTTATTTAAAAAATTAAATGTTCCTCCAGAGTAACACAAGGTACAAAGAGAAATAAAATAAACCCAAACTGGAAAAATGTCTACATCAGTTACATCAACTAGTAGTAATAATCCCTAAAGAGATATGCTTTTCTTCTTGAGAAAGTTAAAATCTTACTTAAAGTCTTTGCAATCGGCATCCATTCCATTTGGCAAACCTCTGCCATTTATTTTAGAATCATCGTCATCTCCTTGTTTAAGATCTCTGTTTTGGTCCTCCTCAAATGGAGAAGCCTTGCCTTTTTGATCGCCTTTCTCAGGTCCATCTGTTTCAGCATCTCTAGTGCCCTGAGGAAAAAGAATCTGTTTGATTCTGAATATTTAATAGAACACACAAAAAGGGCACCATAAGGTGACCTAAAACTACACTATGGTGCATGTAAACAATAAAAACATTGAATCTTACTTTAATTTTGTATTCAACTAATTTATCAAAGGCCAAAAAATTGAGTGCAAACCAGTGATTTATAACAGAAGGGCTAAGGCAACCTTAACTATAGCGGTGCTGAATAAGCGGTAACACCACAAACGAGATTAAAATTCTACTTAATGCAGAGATGATTTTGTTTACTTACTTTCAGATCAAGTTCTACCACAAATAAGCAATTTTAATCTTGCAAATTATGTATTGTAATTAATATGGTTTGATTTTTGTAACATGGTTAAGAATATAAATATTCTCAGGAGTTCTACTGTTTCATGTATTTCAAGAAGTGGCCAAGAGAAGAAGATGAGCACTAATAGCTAGCTATACAATTTCCTTTAGCTCTAGGAAGCGCCAGAAAAATAAACTGATTTAAAGATAACCAAATAACCACTGAACAATTATTAAATATTTCTTTATTCAAAATACTTACAAAAGTTCCCTTCCTAAATCGAGAATCCAATTTATCAGCAGGAGAAGAACTTAGCACATATTCTACCATGCTCACACCAAGGCCTCCACTTTCTGATCGCGGAGACAGTATTGCATTTACTTCACTGTTTCCATGAAAACCCTGTCCAGATCTTCTCTGTACCATAATAGGCTGGGATAGTGAATGGTCTGTTTGGAAGAAAGAACACAATTTCATATTTGTACTTTTAAATTAACTGAATAAACTTACACAAATTAATACACTAAAATAAGAAAAATCAGTATACCGTTCTATTTTTAATGTTATTACAATCTTTATGAAAAGCTCTTCATTCTGCTGAGACTTACTGGGCACATGTCTTAATCCAGATAAAAAGAGCCACTTGATAAAAAACAGGTAAAACCTATGTGAAGTTTTATATGTTTTGTTTTAAATATGTCAACCAAAAAAGGTCAATGGAGAAACAATCTGAAGGCTCAGTTGCCTATAAACATTAAAAAATGAAAGTTCTTCAAATTGATGGTTGCCAGATGGGAGGGGGGCTGGGGAAATGGGTGGAAAAGGTACAGAGATTAAGATGTACAAATTACCAGTTATAAAAACAGGCACAGGGAATATAAAGTACAGCATAGGGAATATAATGAATAATCCTATATAATAAAAGCATAATATGCTAAGTGTCTGACCAATCGGTCGACCATTCAGTTGACCGCTTGACCAGTCGCTATGATGCGCACTGACCACCAGGGGGCAGATGCTCCAACCAGTAGGTTAGCTTGCTGCTGGGGTCAGGCTGATAAGGACTAGGAGAGAGGGCCAGACACGCCCTGGAGCCCTCCCGCAGTCCCTCCTCGGCCGGCTGGCCCCCATCGGCCCTGATCACCGGCCAGGCCAAGGGACCCCACCTGTGCACGAATTCGTGCACTGGGCCTTTAGTAATATAATAAGTACATATGGTATCAGATGGGTACTCCTAGGCTTATTGGAAAGATCATTTTGTAAGTTATATAAATGTCTAATCACTATGTTGTACCCCTAAAACTAATACTGTATGCCAACTGTAATTGAAAAAGAAGTTATTTTGGTGATTCATAACAATTCAAGACAAAAACCTTTAGGGATACATTCTAGAATAAAGATAACTGTTCCTAAATTGGCAGAGGCACTTCTCAAGCTTACTGTTATGTACTGGACAGATGCAGAACACATGGCAATACTGCTATAAACACAAACTTAATTGTTTGTGTTTATAGCACAAACTAGTAGTAACACAGAATTTTCTATTCTTGGTATAAAAACTAAGTAGTAACACAGAATTTCCTATTCTTGGTGTAAAAACTATGTATCGAAGATGTTTCAAAAAACAAAACAAAAAACAAACAAAACAAAAAACCCACAAAAAACCCAAGTATCGCTTAAAGGGTATTTTAAAAAGTCCCTTCTGGTTTAAAAGTTTTCCATTTATTTTTGATTAACAAAAAATTATCCATCTGGTACGAATACCCTTTCTAAATATTTCTGTGACAAAAGAAAAGGCAGTATTTAAGCTCTGAGAGCAAATGAATACAAATATAATAAAACATTTGAGGCAACATTCATATACATTTGCAAAAAAAAAAAAGGTTTTTAAAGGAACCAATAGGCTCTTAGCTACCTATGGCTTTTTTGTGAACATGTTCAATACTCAATATGAGGTCTAGTCCTTAAATGGCTGAATTATCACAGAGGTACCTAGTCTTTATTTCATTAACTGCAATAATTTTTAAATGATTTTCTATTTTAATATCTTTATCCAGGAGAAATTTAGCCATATTTTTTATTTGATCATTCACCCATTCGTTTACCCAGTTCAAATACTGATTTACTGTCTGTTGTATGAAAGAACAAACAAGACAGTCCCTACCCTCAAAGATATTATAGGCTTAATAGAAGGCAATCATAACAGAGTAAAAGTGCTTCAATAAAAACAATCCAGATTATTATTAGAAGGGAAGAAAAGGGTATCAATCTTTTCTAGTCTTAAACTCCAATCAGAAGGGCAAGAATTAAAGTGGGGAAAAAATAAAAGTGAAGCTGGGGGTGGAAAGAGCATTTCAGTTAAGAGAAACCAGCATGTTCAAAGATCTGGAAGTTCCAGAACAAAATGAAATTAACAATCACAAGTAGTTCAGTTCAGCTGAGAAGGAAATATGACAGTCTCTTGCAGTCATGGAAATAATCTTTCTTAGAACAACAATTCCTTTAGAACAGGAATGTTATTCTTATTTGTACATGCTTGGAATTCAATAAAGTTTGTTCAGTAAATACAATAACTCCATTTATTTCTCATGTCTACTACTAAAAACTAATATTCCTCTTCAAAATTTTATCCATATAACTAAAAAAATTGGGAGAGTGGTATAAGGAATTAACTAAAATTATAAATTAGAAATATCAGGAACAAATGTGCTCAAGATGCTTTGCTTTGGAATGCTTTAAAAAATATCTGGTTCTGGTAAATAACGTTGTTAATCATTCAACTCCCAAAACAAAAATCAAAGCATGTCTACCAGTTTTCAAGCACATGTGATTTCTAGCAAAGTATAAGTGCCTTTTAGGGGGAAAATGTATCCCGGTACAAATAAATGAATAATTTTTTTTTATTTTTTTTAATATATTTTATTGATTTTTTACAGAGAGGAAGGGAGAGAGATAGAGAGTTAGAAACATCGATGAGAGAGAAACATCGATCAGCTGCCCCCTGCACATCTCCTAATGGGGATGTGCCCGCAACCCAGGTACATGCCCTTGACCGGAATCGAACCTGGGACCTTTCAGTCCGCAGGCCGACGCTCTATCCACTGAGCCAAACCGGTTTCGGCTAAATGAATAATTTAAATTAAGAGACCAATCTAATATATGTTAAAATCCGGGGCGGGGGGGCGGGGGGGGATTCCTTGAGGCAAAAGATCAAATTTCATTTATTGGTTTGAGAATACATTACCACTGGCTGGTGAAACTGGTGGAAAAGGTACAGATCAAGCACTACCATAAACTGGTAGTGCTCACTGGTTAAACTCAAAGAAAATTCTCATTATTTTTAGGAAAATTTAGTCTAAATTTAGTAGGTACCAAAGCTTTCAATCTTTTTCTTAAATATGTTTTTTAATTGATTTCAGAGAGATAAAGGGAGAGAAATATTCATTAGCTGCCTCCTGCACGCCCCCTACTGGGGATCAAGCCCACTGAACCAGGGCATGTGTGCTACCAGAAATAGAACTGGCAATCTTTTAGTGAATGGAAAGACGCTCACCCAACTGAGCCACACTGGCCAAGGCTTTCATTCCTTTTTCCATTTTAAATGTAGAGTATTAATTGCCAGAGAATAGACTGAGGAATTGGGGAGCTGGGTGAAAAAGGTTAAGGGATGGGGAACCACAAACTGGTAGTCACAAAATAGCCCTGAGAATATATAGTACAGCAGAGAGAATATAGTCATTAATGTAATAATTACGTACGGTGCCAGTTGGGTACTTGAAATATCGGTTGGGTACTTGTAAAGTACATGATTGTCTAGCCACTATGGTGTACACATAAAACTAAAATTAAAAAAAAAAAAGGCACAGCCAATGTGGCTGTGGTTGAGCGTCGACCTATGAACCAGGAGGTCACAGTTTGATTTCTGATTGGGCACATGCCCAGGTTGCAGGTTCAATCCCAAATAGGAGGCATGCAGGAGGCAGGCGATCAATGATTCTCTCTCATCAATGATGTTTCTATTGCTCTCTCCCTCTCCCTTCCTCTCTAAAATCAATAAAAATATATTTTAAAAAAATTCAGTCTGCTCCCTTTCTGGGAATTCTATCGTACTAAGGAAGTTTACTTTCTTTTTGGGTGTGGCTACTGTCTTATAAAGCTAGATTAGGCTGCAATTAGATAAATCTGTCACTGTCCTGTAATACAATTTAAAATTTCTATGGTTAATGCATCTTCTATTTTAATGAGAATTCAGAATTCTATAATCAGTTTTCACTTCAAAGAAAAACTTAGTAAAACCTTATTGTGACAAGCACTTCTAGTCAATAAGTGGATCATTAGATAAGGATCAATTTACACCTGAAAATGTGCATTATAATGATTAATGAAATCTTCAACCAAGACATCATAAATTTTCTCCAACTATTGCCTGGGAGTAGGCAGGGTTTTTAAAAAGTCAAATAAATTAATAATTCTCACACATATATCACAAACTTACGAGAAGTTCCCCATGCAGTCTCTCTCCATTCATCATCCCCAAGAAAAATGCCTTTTTGTCCATCTTTTGTTGAATCATCAGGTTCCCAAAACTTTTTGGTAGGCAAAAGCTATTTGGGGGAGAAAAATATTACATTTAAATTTTATTCTAATTACAAATAACTAATATGTAGAGGAAAGCAAACTTACCACAATATGTACAAGTTAATGTCAATGAAAATTCAGAGTGACCTATTACCTAATTTGTCTCAATAAAAAAATAACTTCCTACTTATATTTGAGTACTGGCTTTAATAATTCTAGCCCTAAACATTATATCAAAGTCAACATCTGACTTCTCCTGATTTTTAACATTTCTCAAAACACATACTGGTTGAATGTCATGTGATTTTCTTTATAAATTTATCAAAAAAATTACTAAATTTCTAAGATATAGGTAATACAATAAAAATATCTACAGTGATAAAAAATTTGCCTTTACTTCCAAATACTGCCCTTGGTTCACCTCCTATCCTACAGCTTCCTTGATGGAAAACATTATTTTCATTCCTACTTCACTTAATCAATGGAAGTGAACTTCACAACTCTTCCTAGGTCCTGATCCTAGTAACCTATCAATTCCAAATCAGGAAGCTATAGATAATGGGAGAGATACACAGAAAAAAATCCTCAAATACTTTGGAGATAACAATTTCAAAGTCCTGTGCTCTATCTATCCTATATTGCAACATACACAGCACATAAAAGTTATATTGATACAATTATTCACTGATTACTCAAAATGTACATCTGGCCAATTCCTAACCATACTTTAATATTCATCTCAGGTCTCTCCTCTTCACCTTCCCTGACAGTCAGGAGGTGGGCTGGAAATATGTTTATTTAAAAAGAACAGACTTGTTTTCTGAGACATGCATTTGGCATTTTAAAGCATTTGAAAGACTATCATCTGTCTCAGCCCAATCTTTCAATGCTCAGAATTAAACATGTATATACTTATTCGTGTTTGCCTCCTTAAAGGCATGGAGACCTTATCTACAGAGAGTTCAGAAACATAAAATTATAATAAAAGAAATAGTAAAACTTGAATTGGGTCTGAGAGAGAAAATTGTGTGTGTTGGGGGTTCAAAGTGTATGTGGAAGGTGAGGAAGACAAAGTAAATCATAAACAAAGGAACAACTTTGTGTGAGATAGAGGAACAGATGCAGGAAGGTCAAAGTTGATGTTGATAAAGATATCTAGGTCAGATTATGAGAAACCTTAAAGACATACTAAAGAAACTGCATATTACATTAAAACCAAAGAGAATTAAGAGAGGTTGGCAAGAGTGACACTGTGTTTAGAAAACAACTCAAGTTGCACATTGTAAGAATAGAGATATTCTAGATTATAGGCAAGGAAATCAGTTTAGGAGAATTACAACAGGGTGAACATGACAAGAACTGAAATATTATGTCAGAAAGAAGGGAGAAAATAGAATGGATTTGAGAAAACTTTAGGAGAATCAATAAAATATAAATGCAAATGAGGATGGGTTGATAAAAAAGATAAAACTTTAAAATTTGGTTAACAAGGTAAATGGTTGTACTATTGATCAAAACAGAAAAAGAAAGAACACAAAACACAGGAGAAGCTGCTTTGAAGAGAATGGGAAAAATTCAACTTGGGCATGTTCCTAATCTACAGATAATATATATTTTTTAATTTTTAATTTTAAAGGAAACTAACTTCTGCTATTAAAAAAATAAGTTTTTGCATGTTCGCATTTTCCTGGGTTGCAAATAATATGTATTTAAAATTTAGACAATAATCTGCTCTAAAGAGGATCCCAATAAAATACAATAATCTCTGTTCCTTTAATTTTTAAAAATCTCATTACAGAAGTTTCATGTAAATATGGAAACAAAAAACAAAGCTAGTAATACAATACTAAAGCATTGTACTTAATATATTTAAAATGAACACTTACTCATAGTAAAAACCCAAGTTAATCCCTTAAAAATACTGTATAAATAGGCCACTTCACGAAGAAAAATGACAAATGGTCAGAGAATAAAGACATGTTCTTATCCCACACTTCATGAAGAAAAATGTTTCAATTGAAAATAAAGTTATAACACCTTAATAGAAACATTTATCCCAGACATAGAAGTGGTTAAAACAAACTTATCTTCTGAGATATTAGAAATAACAGAATCTCTTTAGAAGAGTATTTCAAAGTCTTCTGGGTAAGGTTCAGTTTAGTGATTAGTCATAGATCACTGCTTTAAAATGCAAACTGCACAACTAGGGGGGGAAATCTATGTCAAGCACTAATCTAGTGTGCCTACTTTTTGCCAAGCACTGTGCTGTGTATATCTTTTCATTTTGCAACCATTTCTAAGTTATCATGCACAGGAAAAGAATTTAGTAGTTAATAATATTAATACTTCTAGCAAAGGCTGTTACCAACATTCCAGAAACAGCTTTCTGTGACAGTTTAGACACTGTCAAACTTTTGGAGAAACTACTAGCTTGTGACCAAAAGTAAGTTCAAAGGACTAAATATACAGAAAGGCAACAATTCTGGATAGAACAGTTAAAAAAAGAAAAGATTACATTGCTACATTGGTTGAAACTGCAATAAAAATAGAGATTTGCCCCTGGAGACTCTTTTACTGTAGTAACACATTACAGAAAACAAGGGCTAAGAGATCTTGAAGATCTGTAAGATACATTATCCCATAACACTTCCATATTTCCATAATTCACAAAAGCTTTAAACCAAGGTCAGACAACTCAGTATTTCTTGTCAACCTGATCGTCTGTCCTTCCAACTCAGAAATGATTGAGTGGACATACAAATTCATCCCTCCATGGTCCTCCATTTTATCAGTTATTTTCTTAAAGAAGCATTTATAGCTTGCCCTCTCCATCCCCAAAGAAATAAGTCAACACCCTAGGGTACTGTCTCAAAATAAATACACTCCAGCTAGTATATACTATGAGGGGCACTTAGACGTCAGATTTGTTATGTAAAATGACCAAACTAACAAAATTAACATAATTCTAAGGATTTAAAGGCCATGTGTCTACATTATTGTGTTTTAAATTAAGGTGTTCATATAACATCCAATTTGGGACAGTTTTGAGAAAGGAGGTGTTCGTGTTATTAATAATTATGCCATGAAGACAGATATATATCTGGACTGTCTTGGCAAATTAGAATGTAAGGTGACTATAATAGAAGTTCATACAAGATAGGCATAACTAAGATGTTAATAACTAAGTGTGCAGAGAACAAGAAAGACACAAAGTAATTCCCTTCTAGGACTTTTCTGTTAGTAAAAGATATCAATACTTCATAATTTTTTAAAATCATACTATTTCCCCAAATGTTCTCCATTT
This sequence comes from Myotis brandtii, assembly GCF_000412655.1. Taxonomy (NCBI): domain Eukaryota; kingdom Metazoa; phylum Chordata; class Mammalia; order Chiroptera; family Vespertilionidae; genus Myotis; species Myotis brandtii. The sequence goes on along the minus strand of NW_005367354.1, from coordinate 5,788,978 downwards.
CTAATATCCCTTAATGTCACCAGTAAACATTATCATATGTTGTTACTTCCAATATGAAGCAGTATTGTAAATAGTTAAGGCACTCCTAAGTTCAAATTGCCATTTAAGCACTATTAATAGTCTTGGGCCATAAAATTAACCACTTCGAGCTTCAGTTTCCTCATCGATAAAGTAAGAATAATAATAAAGCTACTGTCAAAGAGTTTTTATGAGGCTAGAATAAAATAACATAGCTGCTTAGAACAGCATCTAGCACATAGTAGACACATAAATATTAGGTATCTTCATTACTGAAAATATGAATCTTTTAATACAGGGTGAGGCAAAAGGAGGCTTACAGTTGCTAGTAAGAGAAACAGTTTATTCATGTATTATTATTAGTTATATTATTTTCCATGAGTAACTGTAAACCTATTTTTGCCCCACCCTGTATATACATAGTAGATAGCAGCATTAAAATTTAAACCCACCTGTTTAATTCTAAGGTACTGTTTTACATTCAACTACACAGAAGATGGTTCTTTTTAAGCATAGTGTAATCCATCAATGTTTCTGAAATTTCCAATAATAGGCCACCACTAGATATAATGAATAAAACAGTTTAAGATATTATTATGATATTCGGCCCATATGTGGGTATTTATTATAGTGGATAAAGTTTAAGATAGAATTAAGATAGGAATTTATGCAGATGAAATTATGCTTAGGTATTTAAAAACTATTTGAAATAGCTGGTTTCCATTATATATATACATATATAAAATAGGTATATGCCTCTGCAGTATAGTTTGAAAACACTACATGGATTAGCTTTGCTCTTTTTAAGTCATATGACATAATACAAATAGGTAGGTCTTTTGATGAAAATGTGCTATGAAAAAAAATGGAATGAGTTTATGAATGAATACAAACCTGTTTCTATTTGTGAATGAATAACTAGAAGAAACTACCCTTCTGATGATGGGCATGATCTATAAAAACCAATACATATGCAAATAGGTCTCTATGTAATGCAGTGCTTTGTACATTAGAGGTTTACAACTTAAGACATAATAAGGACAACTTTATTTTTTAAAGAAAAAGTCAAGAATAGGCCAATCCATTAAAAAAGGATGTCACATTAAAAAAATAACAAGCAATTTTAGAAAACTCAAGAACCAGAAATTTAAGGCTGCTTTTATTTATTAAAATGAGTGAATTCTGGGATAAAACAAAAACAAAAAACCTCACCTGTCAGGAAAGGAGGAGAAGACTGGTGAGAGAGAGACAGGCAAAGAAGGAAATCCCAGAAGGTTCCCTGCTGCCTGTGAGATGAGGAAAGATAGAAAGACTTGTGGGAGAGAGAACCCAGAGACAGAAACCTGGGTAGGTTTCTTAGCTATCTCTTGGAGGTAACAGAATTAGTTGGTAAACTGTTAAGAAAAACACTTAATTAGTGAGTAACAGCTTATTTAAAAATACATTTTTACTAGATGAAGGTCACAGAAGCACTAACCTGCTGCTAGCCACCAAAAAAGCAGGAAGTCTAAACCTAGCCACTTTTACTCTGCATTTCTGACATTTCCATTAAGAAAGCCTAGATTTAAGCTTAGATCATTTAACATACTATTCATCCCCGCTTCTCTCTTTCCAAAAACCTCAAATATCCCTCCTCCATCCCCAAATAACTAACTAAACTCTTTCAACTACTGGTTCTGATTATTGATTATGACTTTTTTTAAAACGGCAATGATATCTTTGGATTTACAAATACTATTTAGAAATGAAGGGAAAAAAAAGAGCCAATCTGTAAATATATACATAATGTAGACTTGGGAAGTAAAGTGCTGGGAGGGGGGTATGTCTAAATAGAATTAAGGTAAGGTGTGACTTTACTTGCTCTTAAAAATCATTTTTAAGTTCAAGTTTGTCACTGACTAGACTGAAATATTATTCAACCCTGCTTTTAAGATATGTTATTCTGCTTTCTAAAGACCAAAGAAAACAAGCAGCAGGGGAAAAAACAAAAGCCCCTTTCAACTGCTTCTTTTTATTCACCCACAGGGTAAATAATGCCTAAGCAGACTCCACTGCATTGTAGTGAAACTGTAGTTCTAACTAAAGAATTATTCCCTTTTTCAAATTTTTTTTAGGGCCCAGAATTTTACGTTATGCACTGAACTAACAAGTTTACTTTGGCAATACTCATGCTTAAGCACCTTAACTCACCCTTAAATCAGTCCTCTGAAAATGACAAACTCTTTGGAAAACGCTGTTCTGGAGAAGGGGAGGGTTAGCTAGCTGCAGGGTGCCCTCTTGTGGTCCAGAGGAGTGACTGGACTCTTTTTCTGCATCTGAAGAGCACAGATTTGGTTGGAGTGAGTCTCAGGAAGGTCTCTAATCTACCAAAGTAAAATAATCTCCAGGAGCAAGCAATTAATTACACATCTTAGGTCTGTTCACGATTATTTTGTCTTATCAAAGTTCACACTATGTTAGTACTATAGAACATGACAAAATAAAGATGTGACCACAGGGTTTTCATCAACAATTAAGATTTTCTAAATACTCATTAGGTATATGGAAAACTAAGTATTTTTGATGCCTTAAATAATATAATGATGAGATTAAGTGGGATCCCCCAAGTCATAGATTAACAGGACTGATAAAAAGCATTAATAAATTTAGAATACCCACTGTGTGCTAATCATTTGAAGCTATCAATCTACTAAGGAGACTAATATAAAACAATAAACTAACCAGTAATATAATAAAGTATATATAAAGATCTGTAAGAAGTCAGATGAGGAAGTATAATTCCACTGCAGACAGCAAAAGGACAATAGATGAGCATCTTTTCCAACAGAGTCTTGTAGAGGATTAGAAGTTTTTTTTAAGCAAACAGCAAACAAGGAGAGATTTTTGGAAGAGAAAATAGTGAACAATTTAGTATGGCTAAAGCAAACAGCATACATATATAAAACAGAAGGACAAGAATCAAGAAGGCTCTTTTCTGAGCAAAGTATTTATGATTCATTACAAAATATAACACATTATTTAACCAATCAACTGGACACATATCTCACACACAAAAAAAGCTGAAAATCACAACTACTTAAGTGTATAATCAGAGGTTTTAAAAACCTGCACCATTAACCACTAATTTCAAGAATTACAGTTAAAAAAGGCTAAATGGCTCAAATAATCAAAGTGAAATATACATTCTTAGCATTCATAAATATTTACCTCTCCCATTCCCCGAGATTCTAACGCAAGAGCTTGAAAATCATGATTCATTTCATCCACAAATCAAACCTGTTGAATAACAAAAACAGAATTAGTAGAAAGAAAAATTTAAATAATGGACTGCATCAACTATTTTTATATTAATTTTTATATTATATTACAGTTACTACTGATGTTAGCATGAGTTGAGATGGGCAAGAACAGATTTCTCTATGAAGACAGGTTTTCCTAAACAGAGTACATGACAGCAATCTACATTAAAAACTGTGTGCCAGCCTGGCCAGTGTGGTTCAGTGGTTGAGTGTCAACCCATGCACCAAGAGGTGGCTAGTTCAATTCCTGGTCAGTGCACATGCCTGGGTTGCAGGCTTGATCCCCAGTGTGTGGGGTGCAGGAGGCAGCCGATCAATGTTGATGTTTCTCTCTCATCGATGTTTCTCTCTCCCTAAACTCAATAAAAAAAATTTTTAAAAATTGTGTGGGAAAAGAAAACCTACTAGTTTCTTGAGCAAAAGAATAGAAGGAAAATAAAGAGCAGAGAGGAAGCGAGCTCAGGTACTAAAGTGTAGTTATCTTTTTTTATATTGCAGTTCCTATTATAAAATTATTTTGCATTACATCTTTCAGTTAAGGTTTTTCATAATTCCTCAGCATTTCATTATTTGTAGATCTCATTGCAATAAAAAAACTTCACTAAAATTACTTCAAAGCAACGCATAAATTAATCAGCTGTAATTATAATGCTCATGTTTTCTTAAGAATAATTCCTTTCCATTCCTCTCAAACACAAACTAAAACATGTATTTATTTTTTCAACTTCTAACATAGTTGAAATTGCTTTTTATTTTTCATATGACAATGTATATGTTCTTGAGTCAAAGGCCCTTGCCTCATAGTGTTAAATATTGCTGGAGAAAAGCACTTAAGCCTAAAATAAATGCATAGCCCTCAAAAGTTTTGGGTCTTACAATATAATCCTGTTATTTTTTCCAGTCAGTTCTCTCTCTCTAAAATTTCATAGCATTTTTATGTTTCAAAGCACTCCTTCCTTCCTATAATACTGCTCTCTGTTGCTACTTTGTCCCTTATAATTCTTCTTTTTTACTTTCTTATGTGTCTAGTTGCTTCTTCACAGACTAATTGTCACCTCAACTCATAAATTAATGCTAGTGTTTACTTAGTATTCTATCCAAAGTACTCTCTTTTCTATCCTTTGTTCTGAGCAATCTCTTCAACTCTAATTGCTTTGAGAAATATATATATATTCTTAGGACCCTCACCTCCATATTCATATTTCTAAACCAAATCTCTCTCCTCTTCAAAATTTCCAACTATCTTTGCCTTCAATAGAAACACACACACACACACACACACACATACACACAAAAGAGAGCAAAAAAAAATCATAGACTAGAAGAACAATATCCACAAATCACATATCCAATATAGGATCTGTATCCAGAATATATGAAAAACTTTTTAAAAATAAGGAGAATAAATAACCCAATTTTAAAATGGGCAAAAGATCTGAACAGATACTATATCAAAGATATGTGGTATTGCATGATCTCACTCATATGTGGAATCTAATGAACAAAATAAACTGATGAACAAAACAGACCCAGAGACATAGAAGCATGGAACAGACTGTTGAACCTCAGAGGGAAGGTAGGGGAGGATGGATGGGTGGGAAGAGATCAGAAGAGGTCAATGGGGGGAAAGGGGGACATATGTAATACTTTCAACAATAAATAATTATTAAATGAAAAATAAACTAAAGTTAAAAAAAAAAGTTCAGGGTTAAAATGACACAGAGGACCCATGAAATGCACTGACTGTAATGTCTGTTAATCTCTATACTGTACCACTTGATAACACTGAAATAAAGATCCTCAGGATCTTCGTGGTACCAGAAGGGCATTAAAAAATGTTTTTGGTGTCTTACTGAAAAAAAGAAAAAGATATGTGGCAGCAAATAACTATTCTTTTCTCTTAACTTGTTAGGAAAGCTGGTTCACCAACAGTTCTCACACAACCAACATTTCATTCATCCATTAGTTCAATAAGCTTTTACTGGGCATTTTCAATGTGTAAGATTTTTCTTTTTTAGAGAGAGAGAGAGAGAGAGAGAGAGGGAGGAAGGGAGAAACAGAGATGTGAGAGGGAAACATCCACTGGCTGCCTCCTGTATACCCCATACTGGGAAAATTGAACCAGAAACCTTCAGTGCACAGGACTACACCCCACCTGCCAGGGCAATGTGTAAGATTTTGTAAAGAAAACACTGAGTTAAAATATGACCACTGTTCTCAAAGAGTTTAAATTAGCCTGATATGTTTTATGGTAATTGGAGGAGTAGCTCCTACCAAACCAAACAAACCCTCCTAGAGATAACAATATACTCTGGACAAAATAAACAAAAATAAAGCTATAACTTAAAATAAATAAATAAAATAACTGAAATCCCTATAAACAACCCAGTCTTAAAGGCTTGAAGATCCAAGTAACAGAGTTTGGAACAAAAAGAGCAGCTGGAAACTAAGAAGGGAAGTCTTAAAAAGGAGGCAACCAAATTCTGCTCAGATTTTTAGACAATCTCTATATTCCACATGTGGAGTAGATTCCAAGCAGCCCGATTAAGGTGAAAAGAACTAAACAAAATATCTGCTGCTGACCACCACAGAAGTCACAGAGTTTGAGTCCCATGAAAACAAAAACAATCAGAAACCAATATTCTCCATAGAATTTAGAGCATTTTCAATGTAAAATATGTCTAGAACACAAACCAAAATTATTAGACATGAAAAAAAGAAAAAACCCCAAAATTATTAGACATATATAGATACCAAAAAACTCCATTAATAAAGACCAACCCCGAGATGACCCAGGGTTAGAATTAGCAAAGATCTTAAAGCAACTACTATAACTTTGTTCAGAGATAAAAGAAAAAAACATGCTACTAATGAAAGAAAAAATACAAAATTTCAGCAAAGCAAAACTATAGAAAGAACCAAAAGGAAACCCTAAAACTGAAAATAAATAAATAAATAAATACATTTTAAATGTCACTGGATGCACTTAACAGCAGACTGGAAATAAAGCAAATTGATGAATTTGAAGTCAGATCAATAGAGATTTCCAATTTGAAGAAAGAGAAAAAGAGGAGAGAATGAGGTGGAAAAATTATTTGAAGAAACAAAAGCCACAAATTCCCCTCAATTTCATGAAAGCAAAATTTACAGATTCAAGATACCAATGAACCCTAGGCAAGATAAATAGGAAAAACCCATACCCATGTACATCCTAATAAAAATGCTGGAAACCAAAGATAAAAATAAAATCCTGAAAAGAGCTAGAGGAAAAAACATTACAGAAAGGGGAAAATTATATAAATGACCACTGACTATGCACTAGAAACAATCGGGACCAGAATATAAAGGACCAGACTTTAAAGTGCTGAAAGAAGAAAAAAATGCCAAACTAGAATTTTATCTGATGGAAATAACTTTAAAGAACAAAGGCTAAAACAAAGACATTTTTAAATAAAAAGAAAATTCATTACAACAGACTTCTAGCTCAAGAAATGCTTTAAAAGAAATTCTTCAGGCTAAAGGGGAACATACCAGATGGAAATTCAGATGATCAGGAAGGAATAAAGAGCACCAAAAATGGGAGAATGTGCGTTAAGTACAGAAGACTATTTTTTCCTCTTAATTTCTTTAAAATACATAAGCCCATTTAAAGCAGAAATTTCAACACTGTATTATGAATTTTATAACATCTGTAGAACTACTTTACATGTACATTCAATATCCACTATAATATTTCTAGCCATACCGTCATGACACTGAGTTTTAAAGCAAAACCCAGTTTAAGATCAAAATATTCTTTTATCACACAGCACATACACATATACATAAAATTTTATATACATATATACCCCCAATTATCAAGATAAGAAATCTTAGTCGGAATATGTCCTATCATTTTGTAACATATAATCTAAATTCTTTATCGTAATACTAGTGGCCCAGGGCACGAAACTCATGCACATTAAAAAGGAATTAGAGGAGATATTTTAATATTGCTATTTGCCCTTTCTCTATAATAGAAGTGTCAGAGATTAAAGAAAATTAGTCCTATGTGCACCTCGAAATCGCGTGAGACCCAGACCCAGCTGGCCCCACCCCCATCAAGCCCCACAGGGCGGGGGGCGCAGCCTCAGGTCCCCTGGCTCTAGGGTGGGGGGTCCCCTGGCCCCGGCGCGAGGGCATGAGGGCTTGACGACTATTTGCATATTAGCTCTTTATTATATAGGATTATATAGGATGACACACTAATGACTTAGTATAGTCTACTTTAAACATCTTTGATTTCTAAGTTTCTTTTTAAAAAAAATTTTTTAAAATATATTTTATTGATTTTTTACAGAGAGGAGGGGAGAGGGATAGAGAGTTAGAAACATCGATGAGAGAGAAACATCGACCAGCTGCCTCCTGCACACCCCCCACTGGGGATGTGCCCGCAACCAAGGTACATGCCCTTGACTGGAATCAAACCTGGGACCCTTGAGTCCGCAGGCCGACGCTCTATCCACTGAGCCAAACCGGTTAGGGCGATTTCTAAGTTTCTTTAAATTTCCCTACATTTGGACAAAGTACACTCATTATTCTATAAGTTCTTCATAGGATTTCATATTGCTCTTGATTCTATGCCCTTTATATTCTTTTTCTAAGATTTACAATTATGATCTCATTTTCTCTTAAGTCTTCTATCTATAGCCCTTATATTTTCTAGATCGCCTAATGGTGAATCATATGAAAGCTTCATGATAATACTAACATGTTATCAGGAATCACCTATTTTTTACACAACTTTCTAATTTCTTAAGAATGCTACAAATTTAGTCCTGGCCAAACCAGTGTGGCTCAGTTGGTTGAATGTCATCCCATGTACCAAAAAGTCAGGGTCCAGCCGATCAATGCTTCTCTCTCTGTCTCTCCCTCTCCCTTCCTCTCTAAAATCAATAAAAACATTTTTAAGAATGCTGCAAATATAAATCCTATCAGATTGACAATGCATCCACATAATTCTGACTTCATAATTCAATTTATAAAATATATTAAACTAGACGCCTGGTGCACAGATCCGTCCGTGCACATTCAAAAGAAATTAATTAGAAGAAATATTTTAATATTGCTATCTGCCCTTTCTCTATAATAGTGTCAACCAAATTCATGATCGACAATGACAGATCAAAACACAAGCGTGCGGTTGGCACCAGGGAGAGCTTTATTATGTATCATACATGCACGAGTCAACTTAGCCATATATATATAATAAACTTGCTTAATTAGACCTGTTTTCTGATTTAGCTAAACTTTTTCGAGACCAGTGAAGCACCTCAACTTCTTTTTCAGGTAACTGTCAGCAACACAGCAGTAAATAACACGAAAAACATTATTGTAGATGACGCAGGGAGAATAAAGGGTAAAATATTTAACTGCAAGAGTGTTTGACTATATTCTGCGCAGTGAGAAAACCTGAAGTCATTTTCAAGGTCCACCATTTCTTACTTCTTTTCAGTAGGGTTAAGTTTTGAAACTTTCTAAATCTCCGTTTTCTGGCTAATGTAAAGAAAATAGGATTCTACCAAGTTTCCTATCTACCTACTCCAGGACTTCTGTGAGGATCAAATGAGATGAAGAAAACGCTTCATAGACATTTGGTTAAAGTGTAAAATGTTTCTACCTGGCTATAAAACAAGTCATGTTCCAAGAAGGCTAGTTGCTAGGGAGAGGAAGCCAGGCGTTGCTATGTGATGTCATTACCCAGTACCCACAGCGACTGTTTCGGGCTGGGCTGGGCTGTGGGCCCAATTTTGCACTATGGGGTGTTGGCAACATTGGCTGCAATTTGGTGGGCTGTTGCTCCAGGGTGGTAACGGGGCCTATGTCCCACTTGGGGGAAGCTGAGTGTTGCTTTTACGGCACCAGGTCCGTGGTGCCGTTTATTTGTAAACTAGAGGCCCAGTGCACGAAATCTGTGCACGGGGGAGGGGGGGGGAGAGAGAGAGAGAGAGAGAGAGAGAGAGAAAGAGGGGTCTCTCAGCCCGGCCTGCACCCTCTTGCAATCCAGCACCCCTTGGGGGATGTCCAACCATTGGTTTAGGCCTGATTCCTGTGGGATCAGGCCTAAACCGGCAGTCGGACATCCCTCTCCCAATCTGGTACCACTGGCTCCTAACTGCTTGCCTGCCTGCCTGATCATCCCTAACCCCTCTGCCTCAGCCCCCACCACAGCAGCTTCATCTGGAAGATGGTTCGGCTGTCCGGTCTAATTAGCATATAACGCTTTTATTATTATAGATGGCCAGTGCGCATCATGGCAGCCCCTGTATTGAGCATCTGCCCCCTGGTGGTCAGTGCACATCATAGCGACTGGTCAGACAGACACTTAGCATTTTAGCCTTTTATATGTATAGATGATACCCCCAATGTGGTAGAGTAGAAATAGTATTTGATTTAGATTCAGAATATAAGAGTTCACAGTTTGATTTTTGCCAAGTGTCTACTCCCTAAATCTTAATTTACTTATCTGTTGTGAAGGTCAAAGAGGTAATGTATTCAAAAGTTCTTTGGTGTGGCTCAGTGGTTGAGCATCAACTCATGAACCAAGAGGTTACTGGCTCGATTCCCCAGTTAGGGCACATGCCTGGGTTGGGGGCCCAATCCCCACTAAGGGCCGTGCAGGAGCCAATCTCTCTCACTGATATTTCTATCTCTCCATCCCTCTCTCACTTCTCTCTCTTTCCCTAATATTGTATTTGGAAAAATATGAATCATCATCAAGAGCATCATTATAGACTACTCTAGAAAGAACAGACACTGCCTTGGCCAGTGTGGCTTGGCTGATTAGGAGTCGACCCATGCACTGGAAGGTTGCTGGATTGATTCCGGGTCAGGGCACAAGCCTGGGTTATGGGATGGATCCCCACTAGGGCCATGCAGGAGGGAACCAATTGATATTTTGCTTTCACATGGATGTTTCTCTCTCTCTCAAAATCAATTTTTAAAATCTTAAAAACAAAAGAAAGAATTGATAACTTTTTGAGGCTCTTCGGGTGCTCAGTGTTTGTCTTGTTAGTATTCCAGCCTCCTGCCTTGCTGTCAGGTTAAGCATCACTTGACTTGAAAGTTATAGCACCACTTCTAATATTTCTAATTAGGTTACTTTTAATTTGCAGTAACCTATAACCTGAGATATCCAAGTATGATAGATTTTTAAGAGTAAACAGGCTCTAAGAAGGAAATTACCTCTAACAAACACAAGAACACATTTTAAAATTACAATCCTTTAGGAAAGCAATTTGGCATCATATCTATATCAGTGCATCTATCTCTTGAGCCAATCTCCCCAACTTTGAGGATCAATCCTAAGAATAAAACCTAAATATAAAATACCTTTATGTACAAAGATATTTGCAGTAGTGTTGCTTGCAATCCTGAAATTATTAACTGCATAACTGTCCCACAATAGGTAATACAGCACTACTATAAAATGGAGTATCATGTAGCTTATAAAAATATTTGAGTTTATAATTTAGAAAATGCTCGTATAGTAATGTTAAAAAATATTGAAAGGAAATAAAACAAAATCCATAGTTCTTATGTGATCAGAGTACACCAATTCTTTCATCTATTTATCTGAATTTTATTGCCTTTCTACAATAAATCTGTATAACTGATGAGAGAAGGAAGATTTTTATTATTAAAAAAGAAACTTAGTAGTAGACTTAAGAAATTTTCTCGCCCTAGCTAGGTAGCTCAGTTGGTTAGAGTGTCATCCCAATACGCCAAGATAGCAGGTTCGATCCCTGGTCAGGGCACATACAAAAATCAACCAACAAATACATGAATAAATGGAGCAACAAAAATCATTGTCTCTGTCTCTGTCTCCCTCCCTCCCTCTCTCTCAAATTAATCAATAAATAAAGAAGCATAACAAAAAAATTTTCCCCCAAGAGTAAAGCATTGAAACTTTACTGAAGCTCTTTTTTGCTTACTTTCAGGTTTTCATCTGTGGTTCAAATAGATGAGGTCATAAGGTAAAGAACCTCTGGATAAATGTGATAGGTCTCTTACCACTATCGATCAATTCTTTCATTTGCCCAGCACAGGGATCAACAAACATTTTCTCTAAAGAGCTAGACAGCAAACATTTTAGGCTTTGTGGGTCTCTGCTGGAGCTTCTGAACTTTGCATTTTTAGCACAAAAACAGACATAAACAATATAGAAGTAAAAGAGCATGGATGTGTCCTAATGAAACATTATTAACAGTGAAATTTGAATTTCATATTTAATGTGTCACAAAATTATTCTTCTTCTTTTGATCCCCCCCCCCCCCAACATTTAAAAACCAATCATAGATAGGGGGCCTGGCCTGCAGGTCATCGTTTGCTGACCTCTCCTTCAATGCATTTACTCTCTTGACTGCTTCACACAAAAAAAGTAGACAATCCACTCTCAAATATGAGGAAACCAAGAGTTAAGCATCAGGGCTTCGTTTTCAACTTTTTCAATTATTCTATCTACATGCATTTTAAAAAATAATGAAGATTTCAGATCACATTTAACCAAAGGTGATTTTATTATTTTCTTTAAGCGATCAAGTAGGTTACAGGGAAAAAACTTTAAAAACACTTTAGGGCAATGACTTTCTATCAGTGGGCTGCAAGGATTTTTAAAACATGCCCCCTGACTATTAGTCACTGGCACTGACCCCTTTTCTTTTTCCTTAGACTGTCAAAAAAAAAAAAAAAAAAGAAAGAAAAAGAAAAAAGACAACAGCCAACACAATAATCAATAGCCATCTAGTGTGAGTGAATCAAAATTACAGATTTTTTTTTTTTGCCAGGTTGGCAACAAATATTTTTTCTGATGTGCCACAGAAGTTTAGTAATTAGCTTATGTGTGCCATGAGATGAAAAGGGTTGAAAATAATAGGTTTAGAGTGCTACCATTTATTTCAAGCAAAAGAAAGAAAATGGAGAACAAAATGGGCAAAACAATGGGACAAAAAGAAAATAAACACTTTCAACTCTCCTGCAATAGCCTCCATATTCCCATAATAAAGTTGAAGGGGCATGGTTAACACATATGCCATAAATGGGACTCAAAATGCCAAACTGCTATGTCCTATATGGTTACAAATGTTGGTATCATCTTGACAGGGGTGGGGGTGGGGGTGGAGAGTAAGAATTTGGACATAAATTTGACAAGTTTAGATCTTAGGAAGGAAAAAGAACAATCCTTTCTTCTAATGAGCAACAGAATATCTAACAATCAGTTACATAATACTGAACTATGTTTACTTACAGAAAATGTATTCAGGAGTATTTATATATAGTACACAGTACTGCTTAGGGTGTAAAAGAAACTTCCCAATATTACTTCCTTTAATAATTAAACAATTAGCATTTGCTAATATAGAAGATACATAATAGAAACTTTTCTAGGGCTAAGAACCTGTGAAATCTTGAGATAAGTTTGAATTAAAGTTAGTTTTTGAGGTTATAATTCTGCTTCCTAGCAAAAGAACAGTGTTTTACTAAATTCTAAAATCCAACATTACAGGCATACATCATTTTATTACAATTCCCTTTATTGCACTTCTCAAATGTGTTTTTACAATTTAAAGGCAAGACCCTTTATCAACAAAAAGATTATCACTTGCTTAATTGTGATCCATGCTTTATTGTTGTGGTCTGGAACCAAACCAAAAATATCTCCAAGGTATGCCTGAAGCTAATTTTTCTGTAAGCAGCATTATTACTAATTATGTGAGAAAAAAAGATAAAGTACATCAAATAACTTGGTTAAGTTCTGTCAGTTTTTAGATGTACTAATGTATGTTCCAAAACGTTTACAAATAGTGTGAAGAACCAAGAATATGCATTAATAAGTATTATACATTTATATCATTAAGAGTACTAATTTTTTTCAGTGAGCATCTGATCCAATTCCTCATCATCCTATATAATAAGATGTAATATGCAAATGGTCATAATGCCATGACGCGTCAAGACCAGATCACGGATCAGCAGAAGAGTGGGGCAGTGGAGAGCAACGAGAGGGGGCAGGGCAGCAGCGAGCTACTGGCGCAGGGCTACTAGTATACCTATAGTAAAAAATAAGTTAGGAGAAAAACCCATTTAGAGCTACAATAAATGGTGTTAAAGCACTTTCTACCATGATATTACACTAATCACATTTTCAAATTAGTTTTATTTTAAGGCCATAGCAGAAATTAAACTCTGGTAAGAGGGGGTAGGGTAGGAACTGTGTGACAGCCACCTAAATGCTCAATACTGAATGAAAAATTTTAAGATATTTTATAAAATATAAATTCAGATCATGAAATCAACTATCTGTGGAGTGACCATACATGTCTTCATATATATTAAATAAACAATGCTCATTTTAATAAAGAGATAATGAATAAGGTTATTCCTCAGACTTCTTGTAATGCTAAAGACACCAACATAAAATGACTGAAAGCAACTTCCCCTTGGCATTACTTCTCCAAATTAGTCCTCTAGTACCTAGAGGCTGTTGCTACCTTGTCCATAAATTACAAAATTACACAAAAATATTAATTCAAATAAATGTAAGTCAGTACACACCAAGTACTACTTATAAAATATTACTATTATTGGATAGTCATTAAAAACACAAGGAGGCCCTAGCTGGTTTGGCTCAGTGGATAGAGCGTCGGCCTACGGACTGAAGGGTTCCGGGTTTGATTCCAGTCAAGGGCACATGCCTGGGTTGTGGGTTCAATCCCCAGTGTGGGGCGTGCAGGAGGCAGCCAATCAATGATTCTCTCTCATCATTGATGTTTTCATCTCTCTCCTCCCTTCCTCTCTGAAATCAATAAAAAATATATTTAAAAACACACACACAAGGAGTGTTTTTAATGAACATCATCATTGAGCAAACAAACAGGTGCTGACATCCTTAAGAAGTACCTTGTCTCTTCAGTGTATTAAATCACTTCTACAAATTCACCAAGAAAATGTTTAGCAGTGCTTTTTCTTATCCATGAGAAATGTAAACCTAAATCCAGATTTAAGTATTTATAGACCATTAGCCTTCAAAGATTTAACATTAGAAATTTCTACTAATCACCAATACCAAGTAATTGAGTTGAATCAAACACTTTTCTAGTAATATTGGACAAGTCACTTAGCTAGTGGTTGAGTCAAGATCCATACCAACACATTTTGATATCTGCTACTTGTTTGTCCATGTACTTCATGGGGGAATTATGTGTGCTTGTTTTACTTGCATAAAGAACAATATTACTGACAACTATATTGAAGACAAGCTAAGTTTTATGACAAATTTGGCAAGAATGTGTTATCAAGCATCTCGTGGCCTCTATGGCGCCCAGGCCCGAAATATTGGGCCTCAATGGGGACCTGGGCATGCTGGTGAAGGCGGGCAAGGAAGGCAAGGATGACGGCTTCGGGGAAGCAGAATATGCTGCCATCAACTCAGGTTGGACCAGATCAATTCCTGTCTGGACCACTTGGTAGAAAACGACCACCTCCATGCCCGCCTCCAGGAGCTGCTTGAGTCCAACCAGCAGACTCCCCTTGAGCTCCAGCCCCTATGCTCCAGGAACCCCCAACCAGGCTCCAACCCTGATTCCCTGGGCCAGACTCTAGCCTGAGCACTCACCACCTGACTTAAGATACCTTTTCAAGGGTTGGCCTACAGGTCCCCTGGTGGCTCTGCCTGCTTGATCCACTCTTCAGGTAATCCCCTCTGTGTCTCTGGGCCAACCCCACCCCCATCCAACTTCCCTCTGGGGGTCAGGTGTGGGCCTGCAACCCAGCCACCTCGCCTCCTCCCCAATTCCTGGGCACTCTCTACTTTGCCCAGGCCTTGAATGTCCTCAACAACGAAAAGTATTATCAATATACAGACTCCCAGAAACCAGAAATCTTCAGACTCTAATTCAAATCTTCTAAGATTAGAAATTGTATTATTCCAGCACCAGCACTGAGACATTAAATAAAAATTTACCAAGCACTTCTGTGCAAGATGCTTTAGCTATTTGAGAATAATCTTACAGATAGTCTCAAGAAAGCAAAATAGGATAAATAAGTATACATACACTTACATATATGCAAAATATAAGGCCAAGAGATTTTTTCCTTAAAATTCTTTCAAAGGAGAATCACCATATATTTGAGTCCTTACAACGTATCTTGGATAATAAGTCATTGTCTCAATTTAAGAAAATATTGTTTAGGGAAGTTCCTTTATTAAAAAAAACAAAATACTGCTTTGAGAAGATCTACACACTAAACCACCTCAATCAATGCCAGTTTTTGATGCTTTTTAGATATCTGAAAGAAGCAGGTCAAATAGATGGTAATACAGATGACATGCCTTATAAAATTGTTAGATAATACAAAGTGGCTCTAATGAGTCAAAGATACACGTGGAATGACAAAGATATATTTTAAAATGAGCCTCCCCAAAACAGTATTGCTAAATTAGCATTATTTTGTTATTTACTAATCCATTATCGTAAAAGTGGAAGCAGACGTTATATGTCTAATGATGTAATTTAATGAGAAACAGCACCACCACCTATAAAGAATTATTGTCTCAAAAACAAACAAACACCCCACTAACTCAGTCAGTGTGGCCCAGCAGTTGAGCATCAACCCAATAACCAAGAGGTCACTGGTTTGATTCCTAGTCAGGGCACATGACCGTTTGAGGAATTGATCCCCAGTAGGGGGTATGCAGGAGGCAGCTGATTGATGTTTCTCTCTAGCTTTCTCCCTTCCACTCTCTAAAAATCAATAAAAACATATTTTTAAAAAACCCACTAAACTTCAATCTAACTAATGAAGCTGCCAGATCTAAATACTGGTTTATCAGAAATAGGATAGAGATAGAACAAAATCATTATATGATACAAGAAAGTAATTTCCCAGTCCAGAATTATAAAAAAGGGGTAGGGGTGGGGGGATGGGGAGGAACCACCTGGTTTCATTAACATATCTATGACACGAAAGAAATTTTAAAGGGAGAGAGGACTATTATATATACAAAGAGGCTTAAAGATCAAATATACTGTGTAAACCTAGTTTGAATCCTGAGTCTAACAAATCAACTATAAAATACTTTTTGGAGAAAATCAGGGAAATCTGAACACAGAATGGGTATTAGATATTAAGGAAGGTGACACATGTTTTAGGCAAGTCTTCCAATTTTTCATTTTGAGTTAAAAGAAAAAATCACCAAGGAAAAATAATATTAACCTTATGTTTCTAAACATACTGCTACCTGAAACTCTGAGAAGAAAAAACATTTATCTTGCATCAACCTATGTAATAATGCTATACAGTGTTTCACTGGAAAAGCTTAAAAATATTTCCATAAATTCACCTTTTACATTACAAAAGCAATATTTTTAAATGAATAAATGTCTATATTGCTAAACATAAAAATCTAATGTCACAAACAAACTTACCCAGTTATAAATACAATTTTTATTTCAATCACATCTGTCAATAAAATGGCCTCAAACTGTGAAAGCCAAAGCCATGAGATACAAACATTCAGACACTTAAAATATCTGTAAGTCTTAAGAAAATGAAAAAAACACAGACAACTTTCCTATCTTAGAAACGCAGCAAGTTTAAAGGTCATTGAATAAGGAAGCATGTAGAACGTGAGTTCAGGAGACAGGAAGCAACCTCCACTTGAAATTATGAAGATCCTGTCAGTGTCTATAAAAAGGAGACAGTCTGGTCACTGAGAAGATTGGCTCTGGACTCATACTTGGCCCAAGTCTCGGTTCATAGTTATAATTACGTCTGCCAGCTACGATAAGTGCCTACACAGGAAGGCAAATTATCTCTCACCATCAGAAAGATTTATAAACAAGTACGAAAGGTTTAAGCATTAATATGTGTTAAGACTGCATTATTTGGTTTATGTACTTTTAATGCCTAAGAATAATTGACCTATTAAAGTGAAAACCTTGTAAGTCCAATTTAAATATGGCAGTAATTTAGACTGTTTTTTAAAAGTAGAATCTTACTAAATATTGGGACATCTAAGAGAACTTTGGACTCAGACAAATTAAGTTTAAAAAAACTATGTATTAAAATTTACTTTGTTTGAAGATGAAGTATGCTAACAGAAAATCTAACTTGAAATAGCTAGACTTGTGAAAGAAACTGGACCTTTAAAAGCAAAAACTAAACAGCTTAAGAACCAGGTTTCTGATATATAACTTTAACTTAATTTTACCAAAAACTGGAATTTTAAAGACATTCTTGCAATAGGGAAAATGCCAACAACCTCTTATGATGACTGTGCAGATGAAACAAGTAATCAAGTAATTTTTTTAAAAAAAAAAAAGCAGGATATTAAACGACCAAGAACAAAAGCTTAGCCAATTAAAAATATGTATCTGTATCTTCACAGGATCCCTACGCAGAATTCCTTAAATCATCCTCAAATACGCCGGGGTCACATGGTGTGGTCATCTATTAAACATGAACCTCAGCAGTACACAGGCTTTTTAAACAGTAAACAAGCTTTTAAAATCCTTCGGTAACTTCCTTTATTAAAACTCTTGGCATACAATACCTTTGCAGGTATTCCATTTCTCTTAAGCGTTTAAAGCATTTTTTTCTAATAAAGCTTTCCCTAAAAACCTTTACTAGAAACATCTGTTGCCAGTTTTCTTAAGTTAAAAAAAAATCTCACGAAATACTAAGTCCGGATTTTAATTGACACGATTGTCTTATTACACCCATTGTGTCCGCGATACTGCCCCCCCGCCCCCCGCCCAATACCAAAAAAAGTTTAAATATGTGTTAGGAGCGTTAAGAAAAGTGCGTTTTCCCTAGCCATGTTCTCAGAAGCAGCACTAACTTTTACAAACGTGCTTGGGCGTAAAACCTTCAACAATTTGTTTTCCCCTCAATGTAGCCCATGCAGACGGGAAGCTACGGCTACAATGTCTGAAGCCTCCAATCTTTTCTTTGGCCTTAATTTGCATATCCTTGAGTCTCAGAATCTGTTCCAATAACAAAAACACAACATTCTTACTAAACGGCACCCAACCAATCGAACCCAAGTCGCCGTTTCTCTCGTACCCACACCGGTCGGCCGCCAGCTTTGCTCGGGGCCGCGCTCGGGGCCTCGCGACTGCCCACACTGCCTCGCAGACCCACTCCTTCTCCTTCGCCCACTCCCC
>NW_005367354.1:5758683-5769643 GCF_000412655.1 Myotis brandtii | reverse complement strand
GGCTCCTGGGCGGCGCCTGGCTGTATTGTGCGCCGGGTGTGGGCGGCGCGGGCGCGGCGTTTCCGAACGCTGCGTTCGGCTGTCTTCCCGCGTGGGGCCTCGACTTCCGAGTTCGCTTCCCCTCCGCTTCCTCCCCGGGAGCTCGTTCTCCCCCAACCGCGATGTCCTTACTGCTCGCACGCCTCTTCCGGGGTGCTGGCACCCACAGGAGCCGGACCGTCATCCAGGCCTTTAGGTTTCACCCTTATCCTTTCCCCGCGTCAAGATTATGGAGGCGCATTTTTTTTCTTTAATTTCAGAGAGAAAGGGAGAGAGAGAGAAATATAAATGATGAGAGAGAATCATTGGTCGGCTGCCTCCGGCACAACCCCTGTTGGGGATTGAGCTTGCAACCCAGGTATGTGCCCGGACCTCCTGGTTCATGTCAGTGCTCAACCCCCAAGCTCACTGGCCAGGCCTCTAGGAAGTCTTAATGCTTTTTTGGGAAAGAGGGCCCTCATTTTTATTTTACCAATCATACAGCTCGTTTTATTTATGAAGTATTATCTCTATTTGAGAGAAGACTTTTTTTACTACCATAATTCTTAGCACCTTTAAAACCAAAACATGCATTATAAATATCCAAATGGGGGACATGGTATGCAACATTTCCCAAACAAATTTGGCTCTAGAAACATTCCTTCGCGGAAAATCCCTTAGAGGTTTTGTGCTCTGCAGAACACGGATGCAAGCCCAACCCTTTAGTGATCTGACTCCACCTATCTCGCTCCTGATGCCCTCAGCACAGTGAGCACTTGCTTGCCTCTGAGCCTTCGCATATGCTTTGCAATCTGGCCCTGCTCATTAAGCACCTTCTCATTATAATTGGCTTCTCTTGTGGATTTGCCTACAAGGTAAGGATGCACTCCTCTGCTACCACAAATATTAGATAGTTAAGGTGAACATTGTAATTGATGCCTCACAGCCATCCTGATCACTTGGGAGCTTGTGAGACATGGAGAATCTTGGCCCAACTACAGACCTACTGATTCAGAATTTGCATTTTAACAAGATTCCTGGGTCATTCCTCTACATGATAAAAAGTTTAAGGAGCATGGGTAAACCAACCACAGTCGTTTTATTTGGCTTGATAGGAAGTGGCTTTGTAATGGGTGTATCATCTGTTTTGAGACACAAAGAGGTGCCAACTCAGAGCATCTATCTATACTAATAAAAGGGTAATATGCTAATTAGACTGGGAGACCTTCCAGGAGACTGGCCAGGGAGGGCAGTTGGGGGCCATGAGGCTGGCAGGGGAGGGGCGTGGGGGGGCAGTTGGGGGCAATCAGGCAATCGTGATCCGTCCGCAATGTGTTAGGAATGTGTCTACATGGCCGGTTGAGACAAGTGGTTTCCAACCAGAGTTGCATATCAGAATCACCTGGGGAACATTTAAAATAGATCACCTCCCAGGGCCCACCCCAGAGATGGGTGTAAGCTGAGGCCTGGATATTGATATTTTCAGAAAGCTCCCCAGTTGTTTGTAATATGTAGCCATTGAGAACACCAGTTTAGACAGATTGCATCTTAGAGCAGAATGCCATTTTAATATTCCCTGTGCAAATGCCCCCTTTCCACTGGGACTGCTTATGAGACTTCTTGTAAACTTATTTTCTTTTTTAAAAAAAATATGTTTTTATTGATTTCAGAAAGGAAGAGAGAGAGAGAGAAACATCAATGATGAGAAAGAATCATTGGGCTGCCTCCTCCTGCACACCCTGTACTGGAGATTGAGTCTGAAACCCAGGCATGTGCCTAGACTGGGAATCGAACCATAACCTTCTTGTTCATGGGTTGATGCTCAACCACTGAGTCACACTGGCTGGGCAATAAACTTTTATAACTAAGTTCAAATCATTCCAATTTTGACGGAAATACTAATGTCCAGATTTGGTGAACACCATTATTTCCTGCTTAGATACAGGTCGAAGATAGAGAGCTACATAGACAAGAGTGACAGGAACAGGAATAGGCTCAATCTGTCTGTGCTGTCTTAAAAATACAGTGTTGAATTTGGCCTTACTTGAATTTAATAAAAGAAATAACTGAAGCAAATGCTCAGATGCATGTTTCTTCATTGCAAGAGAGATTGATTAATAAAAGGTTCCTCAAGGTTAAGCAAGATTATGTGGGGTTCTCCAGGCTTGTTATGGTTTCTCAGGGGGAAAATCCTGGGTATTCCTCCAATGGGGGCCTGCTGGAGAGTAGGACTTTTCTTGGCTTACAACAAGAAAGTTTAGGTCCTTAACACAGGGAGATCTACGACTGTCCAGTGTCTCTGAGGCCAGGGCAACTCTGGACCAGGAGGCTGATCTATCTCAGACATGCCACACTTCAATAATTCCCAGAGGACGACTTGCATACCATTGGGGTGACTCTGAGGCTGGGAGAAGGTGAGTCACGGAGTCAAATTATGCTCATAAATTCAAAAATACATCACCATTAGTCCATGGTGTCAAGGAAAATCGACTGGAATCCTGTACGTTATAGACTGCCAGGAAAGTATAGTATGCTTTCTAATTTTGTCATTAAACTAGAGATACATTCCGACAGGAATACAAAATATTATAGAAAATTTCCCAGTAGTGCAGCAGGCTCACTGTGTTATTGTGATTTATAAAGTGGACAAAAAAGGGGTGCTTTAATAAATCTAACCAAAAGTAACCTCGCAGGGTGATCTGATCATAAATGCCTACCTGGGCAGGTCATGGTAGGTAGTCATGCCCCAGGCATATAACTTCTTTATTAAAAGGTTTAAGCAAGCTGTGTCCATTGTTCTTGTGCATCTAGGTCAGGGGTGGGCAAACTTTTTGACTCGAGGGCCACAATGGGTTCTTAAACTGGACCGGAGGGCCGGAACAAAAGCATGGATGGAGTGTTTGTGTGAACTAATATAAATTCAAAGTAAACATCATTACATAAAAGGGTACGGTCTTTTTTTTTTTTTAGTTTTATTCATTTCAAACGGGCGGGATCCAGCCCTCGGGCCGTAGTTTGCCCATGGCTGATAGGTTAACACACCTTTGAAATGCCCACTTCCATGTAATCTTTCATACAGTTGCTCACTCCTTAATTCCAAAGGCATAGCATAAAAGGCAAAATTGTCATTTTCCACAGCATTTAAAAGCTGGCTTCCCGGTATTGTCATCAATTTGGCTCACATAAAGTCTTATAAAAATTCTCTCCAGGTCTGGATGTTTCTTACGTTGACAATAATAAGAAATATATGTTTGGTCTTTATTGCCATTTCTGGAAGAGAGATCCCCAAACCCTTGGAATTTCCTTAGTGGAAGAGAAATGAAGATATCTTTTGTTCATAACAAATCCTTTTTTAATCACACTGAGTTTATGTTAATATGGTGACTTTTGGAAAGCCCCTAAGGATACGGGCTGGTTGCCTGAGGAGCCAACCAGGTATTGAGAGAGTTGGAACTTTCAGCCCCATCCCCCACCTCTGGAGAGGAGTTGGAGGTTGAATTAATCACTAACTGCCAATGATACAATCAACCATGCCTACATAATGAGGCCTCTATAAAACCTCTAAACAATAGGGTTCTGAGAGCTACTAGATTGGTGAAGGTGGGGCTGCTGGGAGAGTGACACATCTGGAGAGATCAGGGAAACTCCTCCTACCCCTCCCCCAATTCCTTGCCCTATGCATCACCTCCATCTGGCTATTCGGAGTTGTATCCTTTCATTTTATTTTATTTTTTTCAAATTATAGGTGAGCTCTGGCCAAGTAGCTCATTTGATTAGAACATTGTCCTGATACACCAAGGTTGTGGGCTCCATCCCCCATCAAGGCACATAAAAGAATCAACCAATGAATACATAAATAAGTGGAGCAACAAATCGATGTTTCTCTTCTCTTCTCTTCTCTTCTCTTCTCTTCTTTTCTCTTCTCTTCTTCCTCTCTCTCTCTCTCTCTCTCTCTCTCTCTCATTAACCAAATTTGCGATGATGTTAATAGCCCTTCCCAATGAACGAGGAAGTTGGCTCTCATTCTTTGGGTTAGTTTGCTTTTAAAATTCTATGATTCTCTCTTTTTAATATATATTTTTATTCTTATTGATTTCAGAGAGGAAGGGAGAGGGAGAGAGAGGTAGAAGCATCAATGATGAGAGAGAATCATTGATCCGCTGCCTCTTGCCCCTTCCCTACTGGGGATTGAGCCTGCAACCTGGGCATGTGCCCTGACTAGGAATCATACCTTGACCTCCTGGTTCATAGGTCAATGCTCAACCACTGCACCACACTGGCTGGATTCCTCTCTCTCTTACGAATCAATAAATAATAAAAAATTAAGGGGTAGTAGAAGTGAGCCAGCGGGGCTGCATGGGCTCAGAGGCAAAAGAGGCCTTGGAGCTTAGGAGAGAGAAAGGCACAGGTAATAGCCTGGCGGCAGGGGTGGGGGGAGAGAAAGGGAAAGCAGAGCATGCTCAGGGGCACGCTCCCAGGGAGTTCTTTACTGGCTTATTGTCTCGTTTTCCTGCCCTGGAATGTAAGCTCCCTGGAGGCAGGGCTTTTGTTGTGTTTGCTGCTATAGCCCAGCTCCTACAGCAGTGCGTGGCCTGGGGGAAGCACCTAAGAGAGAGGTGTGGAAGGAGTGGATGAACTCCTCATGGGACGGTGGCTGCTCACACTTGCCCAAGCATTTCTGGGAAAAGCTCTACGAGGGGTTTTCTCCAGCCCCTCTGAGGAGACACGGGGAGGGAGGGCGCTACCTGGCTCTGCTCTGTCCTCACCAGGGTGGGCAGCGGCCCCCAGGGAAGTCAGATGAGCTGTGGGGGAGATGTTTATGTTTCTAGAAGTGCAGGCCTCACAAAACGGAGTCATCCAAACCTGTCCAGGGAGAGTGAGGGCAGGATTCTGCCCAGACTCGTAAAAATGAGAGAATCATGGGGGCCTCCCAAGTCTTGCTGTCCGTTCCAAGTGCGACTAGCAAAATGAACATGGTGGCAGCCCATAGAGCAGTAGTGTGCTTTTTTTTTTAATACAATGCTGATTTATTTATTTTAAAATCCTCACCCAAGGATTTGTTTTTATTGATTTTAGAGAGAACGAGAGAGAGAAGCATTGATGAGTTGCCTCCTGTATGCACCCTGACTAAGGATCAAACCCATAACCTGGGTATGTGCCCTAACTGGGAATCGAACCCTCAACCTTTCGGTGCACGGGATGAAGCTCTAACCAACTGAGCCACACCCGCCAGGGCCCATAGAGTTCTTGCTGAAGGACCGGACAGAGATAGGAGGGAGGGCGCTACCTGGCTCTGCTCTGTCCTCACCAGGGTGGGCAGCGGCCCCCAGGGAAGTCAGATGAGCTGTGGGGGAGATGTTTATGTTTCTAGAAGTGCAGGCCTCACAAAACGGAGTCATCCAAACCTGTCCAGCGAGAGTGAGGGCAGGATTCTGCCCAGACTCGTAAAAATGAGAGAATCATGGGGGCCTCCCAAGTCTTGCTGTCCGTTCCAAGTGCGACTAGCAAAATGGACACAGTGGCAGCCCATAGAGCAGTAGTGTGCTTTTTTTTTTAATACAATGCTGATTTATTTATTTTAAAATCCTCACCCAAGGATTTGTTTTTATTGATTTGAGAGAGAACAAGAGAGAGAGAATGAGAGAGAGAGAGAGAGAGAGAGAGAGAGAGAGAAGCATTGATCAGTTGCCTCCTGTATGCACCCTGACTAAGGATCTAACCCATAACCTGGGTATGTGCCCTAACTGGAAATCGAACCCTCAACCTTTCAGTGCACAGGATGAAGCTCTAACCAACTGAGCCACACCCGCCAGGGCCCATAGAGTTCTTGCTGAAGGACCGGGACAGAGATAGTGAGGGCAATGGGCCATTGTCCCAGCACACAAAGGACGTAGAAGCTGCACCGTACCCTGCTTTGCCACGAAACCAGTAGCTACGGGGAAGCAGGCCTTACTTTCAGAGTCACTCATTGACTCAGAAAGTAGTTTTTTACTTCGTATATGTGCCAAGCATGGTTTTAGGCCTTAGAGGACTGTTCCAGGAGCTGGAGGTTCCTGGGATCTGGACCATGGGGCCACAGGGCGGGGCCCAGGTTGGCTCAGGAGAGCACCCAGACTCCCTCCAGTTCAGCTCCTTTTTTCTCCACGGGGGAGGCAGCTGAGGA
The DNA here is from genome assembly GCF_000412655.1 of Myotis brandtii. Classification (NCBI taxonomy): domain Eukaryota; kingdom Metazoa; phylum Chordata; class Mammalia; order Chiroptera; family Vespertilionidae; genus Myotis; species Myotis brandtii. The sequence continues at coordinate 5,763,462 of NW_005367354.1, read as the reverse complement.
CGGCCAGTCTGCCCCTCCACCTGCAGCAGAGAGCAGCACGACCTGTGTCACTGAGGCTGCCAGGAGGCACTGGGCAGCCTCTGGAGGTTCCCATCACCGTTCCTCACCAGGGGACCCCTCAGCCCCTCCTAACTGCTGCCAACTCCCCAGGGGAGGAAGGGCTGTCCCCACCACCGCTGCCCAGTGTTCTGCAACCAGAGCTCCACCTGCTGATAGATTCTGTCCCTTCGCCACCCTGGAGCTGCCTCAGGTACTGGCTCTGTGGCTTGCTGGGGGCAAGGAAGACCTACCACTGTGTCTAGGGGGGAAGCAGAAAATGGAAGCAGATGTTTCTTCAGGGCAGGGCATTTGGGCCAGGTGACCTCCCGTAGCGTTGGGAGGAGGCCAAATGATGAGCCAGTTGTGTCGGGAGTTTAGAATGGAGCTCAGCCCCTGACACTGGAGCCTGGGCATTGAGCCCAGGGCCAGGCTGACACTGCCAAGGGGAGATCCACAGCATCGTCAGCGGGGCATGACATCCCTGAGGTCTTACAGGTGGGTCTCACTCATTCACCCAGAGACACAGGGGCCGCAGGCTCAGCTCAGACTTCCCATGGGACTGCGGGAGTAGCAGGACTTCTGTGATGACTGCCTTGTCTCTGGCAGCTGGAGGGGGTGAAATCACCTGTAAACTCCTGGGTGCATATCCGAAACAGCTGGGTGAGGCTAAGAACACCCGAAGGCTGATGTGATGTGCTTTCCATAATTTTGCGCTCGCTGCCTGGCCCATGCCACGCATCCTGAGTTTTGGTTATGACCAGCCAGAGGGGCTGGGGCTGGCCTCACGGGTAGAACTGTGGCGTTACTTTGGGTCCTCTCCGGGGGGAGCTTCCAGCCCTGCTGTTCTCTGACTCAAGGGAGGAAAGATAGATCTTCTGGGTTTGTAGACTTTGCAGTTTCTTTTCCTCTTTTCTAAAAAATATGTTTTTTATTGATTTCAGAGAGGAAGGGAGAGACATCAATGATGACAGAGAATCATTGATCTGCTGCCTCCTGCATGCCCCCTACTGGGGGTGGAGCCTGCAACCTAGGTACGTGCCCTGACCAGGAATGGAACCGTGACCTCCTGGTTCATGTGTTGACACTCACCCACTGAGCTACACCAGCCAGCCTCCGTTTCTCTCTAAGAATACTCTGAGCTCTGGTGCAACACGTGGCCATCAGAGCCTATTTGTACATGGAACTTGTGAGAGAGCCCAGAGCTGTTACAGGGCTGGCCAGAGGTCAGCGTTTGCAGAGTCTGGGCCCCAGGGATGTCCCTGAACAGCAGTTCTCCAGGCGGGGGAAGCTGGTGTGTGACAGGAAGAGTAAGTCAGACAGTCTGGGGCCTCAAAATACCTGGAGGGAGGTGCTGTCCATGGGGCTCCCACCTCAGAAAGAGGGAGGTGGGACATAGAGGAGGATCTTAGTATTGTTAAAAATTAGATTAAAATTTTTTAAATGAGGCCTGGGAATGGTGGCGAGACAAGCAGGGTTGCTCCAGGTGGTCAAGTGTTTCACAAAACGAGGGACATTTCTGCCTGGAGGCCGGCACCTCGGCATCTCAGTCAGCAGCCTTGGGAGGGTGCTGTTGGCACAGACACACATTTTCACGAGGGGCGCACGGATGAGGCAGAGTCAGGCACCTTCCTGCAGGACCTCGAGCAGGGGATGCGCGGGGTGAAGATGGCTGGCGCTAGCCATCCGGTTTGTGAGCACACACAGGGCGCTGCCTGAGAAGGCCCCCTACTACCTGAGGGACGTTTGCAGGGCCCTGGAGCCTAGAGAAGGCAGGTGGGAGCAAGAGCAGGAAGTCTGACTTGGTGAATTTGCCTGTTGGAGCTGCCCCACCAGGCAGAAGCCCTCCTCACCCATCAGGCTTTAACCCATGCCAGGCTGCCCCCCAGCATGGACTCTCCCCCCACCCACTTGGGCTGAGGCACCGGCGTCAGCCAGCTGTTTCCCACGTGACCCCTGCTGACCCAGTGAGGTGCCAACATCCCAGGACAGGTTACTCTTCCTAGTAAGTTCTGGCGTCTACAAAGTAGCATAGACTGGTGAGGTATAAACAACAGAAGACCGGAAGGCCAAGATCGGGGTGCCAGCATGTTGGGTTCTGGTGAAAACCCTCTCCCAGGTCTCAGACTGTGGACTCCTCGTCATGTCCTCATGTGGTGGAAAGAGAACCAGGGAGTTCTGTGAGGTCCCTTTTTTAAGGACACGAAGCCCATTCACGAAGCCTTCACTTTCATAACCTAACCACCTCCCAAGAGCCCCATGTCCTATATCAATCGCATGGGGGGTTAGGATTTCAACATAAGAATTTGGGGGTTGGGGGCACAAACATTCAATCCATTCCACTCTTCTACCCAGATGTCCTCCTGACTCTGTTCAGGCTCCAACACAAGTATTTCAGGGGCTATGGCAGGCCCTGTCCCTCATTGCCTACAAGCATGCCTATTTTGCGTGGTGCCATCAATTGACTTTTGGACTGAATTGATTAGAAGGGAAAGAGGGGGGGAAAAGAGGAAGAGAGGTTATCTTTAACATCTCATCAGTCTTGGCAGGGATCCATTTTGTGTCATTTTCTCCCTGTGCACAGTTTTTCAAGTTGCAATTTTTATTTGGGGAACATTTTCTTGCACTGTTTGTTCACTTCCCTTGTCCTGTTTTTCTTCTTGGGAGATTCCACTTATGTGCTTGTTGCATCTCCGCTGTCTGTCTTCTCCACACATTACTGTCTTTATGAGATATCCAAAAGCTGTATTCTGTTTCATTTTCTACACTGGTTTCATTTCTACTCTCATTTCTACTTTTCAACGCCTGTTCATTCTACTGCTACTCACACCAAATGTGAGGGGCTTCCACACTGAGCAAACCTCCAATTTTTGGTGGGCATCAACTGGCTGCCCTGCCATTGAACTAACTGTGTGGAGTTAGTGATGACCCCACAGGCTAAGAGTTTAGTCCCACAAAACTGCCCACTTTTCAGATGCTAATCACAATCCCAGGTGCACATCCGAAACAGCTGGGTGAGGCAAAGAACACCCAGCTGTTGTATCTGTACTTCTGACCATGGGGATTCTCATGACCCCACCCTCATGTTTGATAATTTGCCAGAAGAGCTCACAAAATGCAGGGAAACACTTACCTTCACTGGTTTATGATAAAGGATACAGGAGAGGATACAGACGAACAGCCAGATGAAGATGTACATAGTGCAAGGTCTGGAAGGGTCCCCAGTGCAGGAGTTTCTGTCCCTGTAGAGTTGGGGTGCGTCAATTTGACCCACCCCAAAGCTCCCTGAAGCCCATACCTGAGGAACTTTTATGGAGGCTTGATCACAGAGGCAGAATGGATTATTAATTCAATCTTTATTCCCTGTTCCCTCCCTGGAGGAGAAGGGTTGGGGCTAAAAGTTCTAAGCTTCTAATCAGGTTAGTGTCTCTGGGGATGGCCCCCCGTCCAGGAGCCTGCCAAGCATTAAAACAAGCGATACTCTTTTTAAAAATATATATATATTATTGATTTTTTACAGAGAGGAAGGGAGAGGGATAGAGAATCAGAAACATCGATGAGAGAGAAACATCAATCAGCTGCCTCCCGCACACCCTGCACTGGGGATGTGCCTGCAACCAAGGTACATGCCCTTGACCGGAATCGAACCCGGGACCCTTCAGTCCGCAGGCCGACGCTCTATCCACTGAGCCAAACCGGTTAGGGCCAAACGTTACTCTTATCCCCCAGGAAGTTCCAAGGGATTTAGTTCTGCTTACGAGGCTCTTATCACCCCCACCCCTCAAGAAATTCCAAGCATTTTAGGAGCGCTGTGTCAGGAATGGCTCCAAGACCAAATATCAGGATGAAAGGTGCTCCTAGCACCTCTATCCCTCAGGGGACTATAAGGGTTTTAGGAGCTCTGTGTCGGGAACTGGGGTCAAAGATCAAATAGTAGCAGAAACTGCGGGCAGAGACAAATATATGTGTTTCTTATTATTTTACATCTACCATTCCTCTTTTAACCTTTCAGTCATCTTCTGTAGTTGACAATTCTTTAATGTTTTCCTGTTAATAAAATTGCTGTGTGGTTCATGTCACCTGATTGGACTCTGACAGATACATGTGGCTTCTGGGTTTTGTGATATAACACATTTCCCCCCATATTTTCTTGTAGGATGTTGTTTTTACATTTAAATCCTTGATTCATTTGTTAATCATCTTGGTAAAAGGCAAGAAATATGGATATATCTTAATATTTTTTCCAAGAGAGCTATCTAGATGTCTCAGTACCATTTATTGAAGACTCCATCTTCCCTCCATTGATTTGAAAGGGCACCTTTATTTTTAACTACATTTCCATCTACATGTGTGTCTGTTTCTGGATTTTTAATTTTGTTCCATTGCCTATTCATGTGTCAGTATTATACTGTTAATTATTTAAAAAATATTAATTTATTTATTTTAGAGAGAGGAAGGGAGAGAGAGAGAAACATCACTTTGTTGTTGCACTTAATTATGTATTCATTGGTTGCTTCTTGTAGGTACTGAGGATCGAGCCCACAGCCTCGGTACAATCTTGGTGCATCAGGATGTTCTTACCAACTGAGCTACCCACCTGGCCAGGGCACTTTTAATTATTTTAGCTTTATAACATATTTTCATATTCCATAAGGCTAATCTTCCCTCACATTCTTTTATTTTAGAATTTTCTTGGCCATTCATTAGTAGGGCCTTTAGAGCTTAGGAGAGAGAAAGGCGAAG
>NW_005367354.1:5742433-5758572 GCF_000412655.1 Myotis brandtii | reverse complement strand
GGGAGGGGTGTGGAGAAAAGGGGGGAGAGGGGGGAGGGAAAGGCGCAGGCGTGAGAAGGAGGGCATGCTTGCTGGCCATTCTTATTTGTTTGATTGTTTCCATAAGAACTTTAGAATCAGTGTGTCTAACTAATTAATGAAAAATTAATTAAAGTTTAATTAATCTCCTAACTTAGATCATGGTTTGTGTTTCCATTTGTTCTAGGGTTCTTTTCCTATCTCCATCAAGAAGTTTAAAAACGTTTAAAACGAATCTTGTTCATTACAGTTTAATTTGCATTCCTATATTATTAAAGTAGAGCATCTTTTTGTTTTAATTGGCCATTCATTCCCCCCCCCCCCACACACTTATTTTGGTAATAGCCTGTTTATAACTTATTGCCAATATTTTACTTGGGCTATTTTTTTTCTTATTCGTTTATAGATGTTGATTTATACATAGTATATAATCTGGATACTGTTGTCAGTTACATGAATTGGAAATACCTTCTCCCAGTCTGTGGCTTGTTCTTCATGGGCATCATTTGATTTTTAAAAGTTTAATTTTAAAATATAATAATATCTATCAATCTTTTCTTTTATGGTTAATGCTCTTTGGGTCCTGTTTTAAAAAGAAATACTTTCCTACCTTAAGGTCAGGAAAATATTTCCCTATGCTTTTTGTCTTAACAAAGAACCGATAACTCATTTGAAATTAAGGTACCTTAGAATTCCTGTTTAGCAGGACACTAATTGCATCTGGAAGCATTCTTAGTAAGCACAATAATGAACTGATTTATGCAGAAAAGAAATTTACTAATATGTATTAAGTAATAACAACATCAGTTTCTGGTGCCAGGGAGCGGGTCACCATGAGGTTCAACCCCATTCGTGACCTTGGGTTGCAAGGAGCTGCAGCAGAAGTACAAGGTCCACTCCGTGCCCTTCTGCAAGGACATAAGGTCCAGATGGATCGAGGACACCACAAATGGCAGCAAAGCGGCAACGTAAAGCAGGTGCACAGAAAGACATGTGTCATCTGCATGGACCGGTGCAGCGTGAGAAGGCTAAGGGCACAACTGTGCATGTGGGCATGCACCCCAGCAAGGTGGCTATCACCAGGCTAAAGCTGGACAAACATCGGAAAAAAATTCTTGAATGCAAAGCCCAGTCTCCACAAGTTGGAAAAGAGGCAGGCAAATAGAAGGAAGAACTTACTGAGAAAATGCAGAAATAAATATAACCTGTTGTGCAACTGCGGTTTTAGCTGTCGATTTTTAGCCTGCTGTGTATGCCTTTGAAACTTTTCAAGAAGTCTCTGGAATATTTTGTTTCGTTCCTGTTCTGTTATTGATAAAACCTGTAAACCTACTGTTGCTATGTTGATTAAATTTATGAATAAAAGTTGGAAATGTTCCTTAAAAAAGCAAAGCACAGCAAGCAAACAAAGTGTAATAACAACAACAGTTAAGCATCACTGTCAAGCATCATTTGAAATTCTTTGCATATATGAAACTCATGTAGTCTTAAATCCCTGGCGGTGTAGCTCAGTTCGTTACAGAACCTTCCCAATGTGCCAAGGTTGCAGGTCCTATTCCTGGTCAGAGCACATACAAGGATCAATGAATGAATGCATAAATAAGTGGAACAATGAATGGATGTGTCTCCTTACTCTCTCTCTCTCTCTTTCTAGAAAAAGAAAAAGAGAAATCCTGGACTCAGCAGAATGTAGTGACTAAATATAATCCTTGGTTGCTTCCCTTTGGTGACTATGCTAATGTATCAAGTAGTTTTTACTGTGTAACAAATTACCTTAACATGCATGGCTTAACATGGTAACCATTTATTAGTTAACGATTCTGTGGGTCAACATTTTGGGCTGGGTCAGTTCCTCTGGTCTTGGCTGGGCTCAGTCAAGCTTCTGTGGCCTTCTCTAGTTTTGGAGGCTTTCTCCCCCCGCCCCCCCGCCCCACACACACATTTCTGGCTGTTGGCAAGGGCAAACAGGGCCATTGGTTATATGTCTGTCACCATCCGGCTCATTCCCATGGTTGATGTCAGGGTTCCAAGTAGAGCAAGCGAGGGCAAGCTTCAACGTGCAATTACTTTTTAAGTCTCTCTGCTTGCGTCAAGTTTGCTTTTATCACATAAAGTGACATGAAGCCTAACTCTGGGTTAGTATGAAAGAGGTCAATGGCATGAGAGCTTGAGAGATGATACATTTCCAGGAATTTTGCTTGATATCGGTCATGGTGAAGTATTTACACATAGAAATTGGCAAACAATACAAACAAAGGCTGTTCCCCCCTCTTTTTCCCCCCAGAGAACCAGTTTACTACTATGTCCCTAGGACTATCTGAGGACATGGGTTCACAGAGAGGAATGATTGCCGCTGGTTTTGAAACGATCCCAGTGAATGTGGTCTTTTTTGTATATCGGGGAGTCACAGTTTTCAAGCCTAGCCATTATTGGAGTGGCGTGTGTATACAAAGATAGTTGTGTATGTGTGGAGCAGTCAAGGGTTCACACTGTAGTGGTCATTGATGTCTTGTAAAGCACCCGTTAGTCCTTTGCGGTAAGACCCTGCTTGAACCCAGCTAAGCCACTCTCCGTGACACAGTGATTTATCCGAAGGACAAACCCACAAACCAAGCTAATTCAGTCAGAATTATTCCCCAGGGTTTTTTTCCAACTGGAGTTGAGGGGAAGAAAGTCCCTCTTACAAATTGTGATAATATGAGCTAAGAGCTGCCAGTGGTAATAATTACACTTTTGTGGGGGACAGTCAGCCCAAGAGAGAACACCTAACAGATTTGCATGCAAGAGAGGCAGGAACAGAGAGAGTTGAAGGAGAAAGAGAGGAGAAGACAAATCCACTCCATCCCTTCTTGCTATTTGGTCGTGTCTAACGCCACATATACAGTCTGAAGTAGGGGGGATTAGTGTCTGTCACTTACACCCAAAGCGTTTGGGCACATACACAAACACACATATCTTGTTGCAGGGGTGGAGAAACTAGGACAAGGACGGATCAGCATTGCTGTGCAAAGACAGGATCTGGGTCAGGGCATCGAGTTCATCCCTGGGGGGTACATTAAACAAAGGCCTTGGTAATATCATATGTAGAGCTCCTCTGAGATTTGTAATTCTCCCCCTTCCTCCCGCCCCATGTCAGTTCAAGGTCTGGTTGAAGATAATAGAAATGACTCCAGACAACTGAAGCAGAAAGAGACTCACTACAGGGAATTTGGTGATTACACCGCTGTTGGGAGGGCAGGAGGCTGAGCTTCCAGGAACGACTCCCCTGCCCGGAAATCATTATCCCGTGGTGCTCCGTCTCCTTGTAACCACAAAGCTAGCGCCCACCATTGAGATTTCTGCTTCTGCAACCACAGAACAAACAAACAAACAAAAAACCCCGAATACCCCCTTGGCCGTGTTTGCTAGCAGAAACACCAGCCGCCACAGAAGCACGTCTCACTTCCCAGTCTCACTCCTTACAGGCAACAACCGTTAACATCTTCATCTGTATCCTTCCAGAACATTTTCGAGCACACACTAACATACCTGCTTGTGTGTGTAGGCATACGCATTTGTATAAAACAAATAGAAGCACACTGAATGTTGGTCTGATTGCTAATGGATTTAAAGGACCTCTATTTAGATGACTTTTCTTTCTGTTGTTTGGAGGGGGATGGGTGATGCCTTTTCTAAATGAGAATGAAAGAATATGACTAGTTTTCTTTCTTTCTTTCTTTCTTTCTTTCTTTCTTTCTTTCTTTCTTTCTTTCTTCTTTCTTTCTTTCTTTTCCTTCCTTTCTTTCTTTCCTTATTAATGACTGGGTTTCGTAAACATATCACTTTGATCCCTAATTTTAACATGGAATCAGAGTCCTTGGAAATGAATCTAAAATACTTAGGAACAACATTAAGAATTAACTAAATAAAGAGGCACATAACTCTTTGAAAATCACTTTAAAATAAAGTGTTCTTTTGAGAGGAAACTTTAGATTTGTATATTCACATCTTTCTCTCTTAAAAGCCAAAGTCTTTATACTTTGTGAAGGTGAAAATGTATACTTATTAATTTTTCTTTCTCTCTACTCATTAATTTCTAAAAGGGCAGAATTTTACAGTTTTGTCTAAATTCAATCTCAAAATTTACAGAGCAAAGAACAAATACATTGTCCTTTTAAAAACACAGCCGAGAGGGAACAATAAAAACAAATTTAAAAAACACCTCTAAATGCTAAAGACGGAAAAACAAGCAAACACAAAATAATAACAACAAATAACCCAAAAACGAAAAACCCCCAAAAAGTATAAAAAGAAAGAAAAAAAAATTCTGAATCTAAGGTAAATAGCATTTATGGGCTGGATCACACATAAGGGATAATCAGATCAATGTATCACCTAGTCAGTGCCCCTGAATCAGACTCTAGAGTTCAGCGATGGGAGACAAAGATGAGGAAAAAGAACAATGGAAGCCACTTGGCAGGGAAGGGCACCCGGCCTCAGCCTCGCTCTTGATTCTAATGTGCAGCCAAGGTTGAGAACCACTGACTTAGATCGTGAGACACCAATGGGGTGGGAAGAGCCACTTGGCAGGGAAGGGCACCGGCCTCAGCCTCGCTCTTGGCTCCTCACTGACACAGGCCTGTCCCACAGGCCCTGGGGGTTGAGTGAGGGACAGAGGAGGCGGGACCAGCCTGAGTTACTGCCTTTGTGTGGGGGCTCTGCTGCAGGAGCCCCATCTCTGTGTGAGATGCATTGATCCCGGTGCACTCACCACTGTTAATCATCACAGCCCAGGGTGTGGACTCTTGAGTGTGAGCCTCAAACTGGGGAGATTCCATCCCGTCTCTATGGGCAACCAGTTCGTTCTAAAGGCAGCATCACCCAGCCTCATGCTCCAACACTGGGCCGTCCCCCTGGCTGGCCTGTTCTGGGGGCCTCATGGGGGCTGACTGGGAGGCTCAGGGAGGAGGGGTGGGGTCAAGTGAGGGCCCTTTGGTCGGAGAATGGGGGGCCCTGAGTGAGCCCTGGGGCTTGAGTGCACTGCAGCCTTGGAGCGGAGATGGTGCTCCCGAAGGTGCATCCGGCTCCTTGTGCTGAGGGAACCCAGGGTGAGAGCGGCTCTCCAGGGGGCCCGGGGGGTGGGCAGCAGCAGGTCTGAGGGGCGTGGATGGATCTGAGGCCACAGCAAGGGAGGGCTGGCCTGCTTCCTGGTTGTGGGTGAGGAGGCGAAGTCAGCCATGACTCAGAGTCCGAGCCCAGGTGACCAGGGCTTGCAGATGCCTGTCCTGGAAAGGGATCTCTGAGACAGAGAGTCGCATTCCAAAGGTTAATTGGGCAGTTCTCTTGGGATCCCTGGGGGCTGGAAGGGAAGGAGGCAGGATTGGGAATACGGAGAAGTTGAGCCACAATGCAGCCCCGTGGGAAAGCTCGGCGACCCCACAGGGATGGCCCGGCAGAGCTGCGCCAGCTGGGGTAACGGGGCTGGCCTTGGTGTTCCCACACCCATCGGTCTCTGCATGGGGACCTCCCTGGGGAAGGAGGTGGCTCTGTAACTGAGGAATCCCAGAGGCATCCTGGCAGCCGGGCCTTCCTGCCAGCAGCACTCCCAGCAGCTGAGGGGATAAACCTGTAATTCTGAGGGGACCTTGAGGCCCGTCATAGTGTCTACCACAGTAAGGAAACACGGCAGGGCGCATAGGAGAAGTGGGCTCGGGGGAGGCGATGAGTGCTGTTGGGACACTCTGAGTTTGAGGTGTCTGAGGGATGGGCAGGTGGTATCCACCGGACAGTGGGTGTATAGGTCTGACGCTCTGGAGGAAGGTCAAGGTCAGAAATACAGAATCAGCAAAAACATAAAAGTGGAGTGGAAGTCAGAGGGCTCGATGGGGCAGGTGGAGTCAGAGAGATGGAACCTGAGCTGATTCCCTGGCAGCTGGTCCTCAGAGGGTCCTCGAAAGAGGAGGCATCTGGGTAAGATCAGCAAAAAGCAGGGAATTCCCAACCCGATTGCAGCTCTCGGAGATGAGCGAGAGCCCTGATCGCACACAACCTGATGGAGCTCTGAGTGGCTGGTGTGCAAATCCAGTGGAAACATGGACTGCATGCTGCAGATTAGCACGGCCCCGGGGATGGGGATGCTCACAGGGGAGGCGTCTCCCTCCATCTCCCACACCCTCTCTCCTCCCTCCCCCTCTACCAGTCCTTTACTCTGAGGCCTCTCAGCCCCTCTCTCCCCTTCTCTTCTGTCTTTCCCTTCTCTGTCCAGTTCTCTCTCCTTCCCTCCCTCTGCCCATTAGAGGGCAGCAGCTCACTCTGAGCCTTTGCCTGTGCTCTGCCCTCTAGTGTGTGTGCGTGTGCGTGTGTGTGCGTGTGTGCCTGTGTGCGCGTGTGTGCCTGTGTGCGTGTTTGCGTGTGTGTGTGTGTGTGTGTGTGTGTGTGTGTTGTGTGATGGTGGTGGTGATGGTGGTGGTGGTGGTGGTGAGGGGTGTTTGAGGGGGACAAACACCAAGAATACCTCGGGCCCTCGGGGCTCCTCACCCAAGAGTCAGGCCAGTACTTGCAGGGCTCTTACGTGGTGGGAAACGCATGTTCAGTAGAGAAGGCAGGGCCTGCTTCTTCTTTGCCTGCTTTGAAGCACAGAGACAGAGTGGCCAGCTGGATCTGCCTTGAATACGGGGACAAACGGACCTACTCAAGGTCTCTGAATGGGTAATTCCTTTCCTCTGCTTGTTCATGGGGTGGTAGGTCCACAGAGCCACAAGCAGTTGGGGCTGGGTCTTATTCCCGCCATTTGTGTCCCAGGGTTTTCTTTTTTTTTTTTTTTAAATATATTTTATTGATTATTCACAGAGAGGAAGGGACTGGGATAGAGAGTTAGAAACATCGATGAGAGAGAAACATCGATCAGCTGCCTCCTGCACACCCCCAACTGGGGATGTGACTGCAACCAAGGTACATGCCCCTGACCGGAATCGAACCTGGGACCTTTCAGTCCACAGGCCAACGCTCTATCCACTGAGCCAAACCGGTTAGGGCCCAGGGTTTTCTTAAAAGGATTTTTCCTGGAAATAACAGGTTTCAACGTTGCCAGAGTGTCAGAGGCCCAGTGCTGGTCCCCAGGTTGTTCCAGTCTACCTCCCCGGGAAGCCCCCCCTAGGCCTGGCCACCTGGGTGTGAGTCCCCAGGGGCTCCTGAAAGGCTCCTGGTGACCGACCATAAGTCAGCCACATGGTCAGGCCAAGAAAGACTACGTTTTTCCAAGTGAAGGGGGAAAAAAATGAAATAACCTGGTTGGGAAGGGGGCATGCTGGGTTAAACCCCTACAACAGCAGCTTGGGGACCGAAGTGCTTGCCTGGAGTCAGGTCCCAGCTGAAACCCCTGCCTTCTCTCCCCTCCTCTCCCCAAACATAAGCACATAGACCAGCTTCAGAGCTTCGGTCACTTCAGGGGCGGCCTTGGCTCCTCTGGGCTCAGAGAGCAGCCCTGGTCAAGGGGAGGTCTGAGGAGCCAGGCCTAGGAGTGCTGGGATTTCAGTACCTTCAGACAGGGCACGTCAGCTACCCTGTGCCTGTGGAGGCAGCACAGGGATGTCATATGAGGTGGCTCTGCTTTGGAGGAACCCTTCCCCACAGGCAGGTGGGATCCTAGAGCTGAAGGCTGCACTGTGTCGGCTTCTGGAAGGGCTCCTGGAGTTGCTAACTGAAGCCCATAGAACCTCAGAGTCTCTACGTCTCTCCACCCAGGAAAACCCTGCGGTGAGCCCTTCCCCACTCTACTTCCACTTGTCCCCTTCTTCCTTCCAATTCGTGCTGCTCCCAGCTCCTCAACCTGGCATTTAGGGTCCTCCTCTTTAGACACCCTGCTTGGCAAGATGAATCATTTAAAAAAAAAATCTTTATGCCCTGGCCAGAGCATCATCCTGATATGCCAAGGTTGCTGATTCGATCCCCAGTCAGGGCACCTAAGAATCAGCCAATGAATGCGGAAATAAGTGGGACAACAAGTCAGTGTTTCCTTCTCTCTCGCTTGTGGGAAACTGCCTATTGTCTTCTCTAGCAGAGAGGTGTGGACAAGGAGCCCGGAATGCGGGTGACCCTTGAAGCCCTGGCAAAAGTCAGGGCTACACACCCACTGTTTAGTGGAGACAATGGTAGCTGAAGCAACTTCCCCACCAGATAGTCATGTAAATCTTTACTGATAAGATAGTCTGCCTGTTATTGGAACCTGCCTGCCTAAGGCCTATAGGTGTATCCCAAACTGAATAAAAGGATGGCAAGGCCTGAGCCAAAGCGGGAGTTCATCCTCTTGGGATGGGCTCTCACCTGGCCCCCAATTTCCAAATTATCTCTTGTGTGCGGCCCCTCTTCCAGATCCAGAACCCTGAACCACGCAGGATGTGGGGGAACATACACACTCTCTCTTTCTCTCTCCTCCTTCTTTTCTCTCTAAAACCAACAAATAGATTTTTAAAGAAGTATTTATAAAACCTCACCGTCCTTATGTTCTCATAATGTTCCTCAGGTCACAGGTATCTCCACATCTGTGTGGTGAAGGATTAAACCTGGCCCACAGAGAGGTCTGGCCCTTGCCCTCAGCTTCTGAGAAGTAATCTCTACGTCCGTGGAATGCCATGCTTGGTCACAGCACCTGTGTTTGCCTGGGAGCCTTGGACCCGCCTGAGAATAGTAATGTCATTTTGGATGGCAACTGTGGGTCACGGAATACCAGCTCGACCTCCTGATGAAAACTGAGGTTAGCCACATGAGCAGTCAACCCTGCCTATGTGATGGGGCTTCCAGGCTCCTGACTCCACAGGGAGAGAACTGGAAGCCTTGGGTTTGGAGCGCTCTTGGATTCTGCCCCATGTCCTCCCTTTCTTGGCTGATTTTAATCTGTACCCTTGATATGAAGTAGCAGCTTTTGGTGAGTTCTATGCATCGTTTTAGCAAATTATGGAACATAATGGTCTTGGGGCCCTAACCGGTTTGGCTCAGTGGACAGAGCGTCGGCCTGCGGACTGAAAGGTCCCAGGTTCAATTCTGGTCAAGAGCATGTACCTTGGTTGCAGGCACATCTCCAGTAGGAGGTGTGCAGGAGGCAGCTGGTCAATGTTTCTCTCTCATCGATGTTTCTAACTCTCTATCCCTCTCCCTTCCTCTCTGTAAAAAAAAATCAATAAAATATATTAAAAAAATAAAAACATAATGGTCTTGGGAACCCCAAAACTTGCCATTGGTGTTAGAGATGAGGGCGGTCGTGTGAAATTATTTATCTATTTATTTATTTATTTATTTGCTTTGAGAGAGAGAGAGAGAGAGAGAGAGAGAGAGAGAGAGAAGGAGAGGGGGGGGGGCTTTGATTTCTTATTCTACCTATTCATGCATTCATTAGCTACTTCTTGTATGTGCCCTGACTGGGGAATCAAATCTGCAACCTTGGCTTATCAGGACGACATTCTAACCAACTGAGCTACCCGACAAGGGCTTGTGACCTCCTCTCAGGCAGTGTGTCTGGCTAGCGTTCATAGCGCCCACCAGGAACAGTCCCTGGAGACGAAGAGGTTTGACATCTGAGGGTCTTAGCTGCTGCCAGGAAGGCAGCTGATTTCTCCCTGAACCTCCAGGATACTCCCCTTCCTTATCTTCTTCCCCTTTAATGTTTCTGTCTACTTATTTTTCTTACCTACTTCTCTGCCCTTTTTTCTCTCTTCCTATTGGGTATGAATCTGGAAGCCCCTCCTTCGGAATCTTGGAGGACTCCCTCTCAGGAATGTTCTGAAGAAGATGGCTCTACATTTTCTGAGCCTGTGCCCAGTAGGCTTTTGGGCAGCAACGAGAGGGGGCAGGATGGACACCCCAGGAGCCAGTGACGACGAAGCCCCTGGCCTCTGTCAAGAGCTTTCTTGATTCAAGTAGCCCATAGGGCTGGCATGAGCTAGGTCCGTCTGTTTGGGAGACTGCAAGTAGCTTTTTGCTCACTTTTTACCTTAAATGCCAGTGAGTTCCACTGCCTTTTCTATAAAACAAAACTAGTAAAGGCTTTATAATGCAAAAATTTTAAAGTCTAAGGGAGGATCAATAAAAAAGTTATACACTACATTCTGAAGTGAACATTATTCACAGGTTAATGCAACTGTTAAGTGAAACATACACTATATAAATACAACCATCAGACACATAGGTATTTACATATATGTGAATCTGGGGAACTAATGGAACTCTCAGCCAGATAATAATGGCTAACATTTAAGGAAAGCTTATTATGTCATACGCTGTTTTAGCTTTCTTGAATGGGCTATGCTACTTAATCCTTAGAGCAAACCCTACCTGGTGGGTATTGTAATGGACAGATGTGTAGCTTGACGTTCAGAGACCTTGTCCCAGGTCACACAACTATGAAGGACTAGAGCTGGGCTTCGAATGCAGGCATCCACTCCAGACCCTGTGCTCTTGCGCACCTGCCCCTTTCTGCTAGCGGAACAAGCTTTGCCCTGCGCTATTTGGACCCTCTTTTTCCACCATCTCAGTTCTTCGGAGTAGGGCTGGTGCAGTTTTAATTGGAAACTTGGGGAAATAAGGACTTCAGTGCTTGTCTGATGAAAGAGTTGTCGAGATTCTTAGGCTTGTCTGTGTCATTGCTCAGCAATCGGATTTTTGGTACAGAGCACTCATCTAACTGTTATTGCTGTGGAATTGGCCAACAGGGATTTCTGCTAGAACCCCCCTTTCCTTAACCTTTCCTGGGCTTCATTGACAAACAGCTTCTGCAGATGCCTGTCCTGGGCTCTGAGTTGGACGTGGGCGGGTAGATCATTGAAGGCTCAGAACCTTCTACACGCCATGCTCTGGCTCTCTGGCCTTTGGCCAAGACTCCTCAGGCGCTATAATCATTAACTGCTGCAGGACAGGTACATAGGCATCAGAGTATCTGCTTCTGCTCGAGTGCACACGGTGACTTCTGAGGTTCTGAGATGGAGAGAAGTCGGGAGAGAGATGGCGGCGAGGGGGTGGCAGGGCAGGAGCGGGGTGCTGGGAGGCTGAGGCTGAGGAGGGAGATCGGCCTGTGGAGCGGTGTGTCCCTGATCGTCGGCAGTATGGTCGGCTCTGGCATCTTCATGTCACCACAGGGGATCTTGGTCTACATGGGCAGCCCTGGGGCCAGCCTCCTGGTCTGGGCCGCCTGTGGCCTCCTGGCCACTCTGAGTGCCCTGTGCTTCGCTGAGCTCGGGGCCCTGGTTCCCGAATCCGGGGGGGAGTATGCTTACATCCTGCACACCTTTGGCTCCTTGCCAGCCTTCCTGGTCATCTACACGTTTGTGCTGGTGAGCCGCCCAGCCTCCATCGCTGCCATCTCTCTGAGCTTCGCCGAGTATGCAGTGGCCCCCTTTTACCCCGGCTGCTCCTCCCTGCCCCAGGCGGTGATCAAGAGCATGGCCGTCGCTTGCATCCTGCTGCTGCTGGTGGTGAACGGCTGGAGCTCGAAGCTGGCCACCCAGCTGAACGACGTGTGCACGGCTGCCAAAGTGTTCTCCTTGCTGGTCATCGTGGTGGGCGGCGTGGTGGTGCTGGGCCAGGGCCGAGGCCGCACCGAAGCCCTCCTGGCCGCCTTCCACAACACGACGCAGCAGACCGGGCGCATCAGCATGGCCTTCTACCAGGGCCTGTGGTCCTTCGACGGCTGGAATACCCTCAACTATGTGTTGGAGGAGCTCAAGAACCCACAAGTGAGTTCATGACACTGCTTTGGGGGGCGAAGTCTCTGAGCATCAGGAGTTTCAGTGATTGTCCTTTGAGCTAAAACCATGAAAAATTGGCTGAAAACAGGGGCGCCCTTCCTAGGCTCATGGGAATAGAATGCCAGCCACTGTCCACTCTGATTAGCTTATGGAATTACAGAAATAATGACGTCTCAAGGAAGCAGAGGACTTCACAGCATCATCCCCAGGGTCTCATATTGCTGCCCTGCGAGGTAGGCATTATCACCCCATTTTTCATGTGGGAAAACCGAGGCTTAGAATGGAGGCGTGATGTTGAGGTCATAGCGCTAGCAGGAGGCCATGCGTGATGGCTCAGTTTGATATCTCCTGGGCTGTTCTCTCTGTAACATAGTAGTACACACTTAATTCACACTTGCCATGGGAGCCACCATAGGACACAGCGGCGTGGTTTGGGACAGGAGAGTGGGCCAGTCCTGCCTGGCTCACCCACAGGAGAACCATGGGCTGGTTAGTCATTGCCTGGTGGGGGGTGGGTCTGCAGGCCCCCTCCCCCCCGCCCCCCGGCTCCACCTGCCTCCCAGGAAGCATTTGGAACACTTGGAGTCTTCAGGTGGTGGGGGAGCTGAGGCTACACATACATTTGCCTAGGGCAGTGGTCAGCAAACTCATTAGTCAACAGAGCCAAATATCAACAGTACAACGATTGAAATTTCTTTTGAGAGCCAAATTTTTTAAACTTAAACTATATAGGTAGGTACATTGTTATTAACTTAATTAGGGTCCTCCTAAGGCTTAGGAAGAGCCACACTCAAGGGGCCAAAGAGCCGCATGTGGCTTTCGAGCCGCAGTTTGCCAACCACAGGCCTAGGGTGCTATTTGTTTTCTTGTTCCCCTGCAGGAGTTTTAAGTTCTTACAGGATGAAACGGCCAGTCATTCCCTTTCTGTCCTAGATTGGCTTTAGGGCCCTGAGGGCTGTCAGCTCTCAGCAAAGACCCCCTGGATAGGGGTTTGGGAGACGCTGTGAGGAGTCATAAGTAAATAAATGGCTGCATCCCAATACAAGTTTATTTATAAAAGCAAGCGGCAGGCTGGCTTTGGTCCATGGGATTTGAGTGCAAGATTAAGGTACTTGAGAATGAAACCAGAAAAGTCTCTCTGTTCTTGTGTCTTCGCCAGAAACCTGCCCGTGCCCAACTGTAGGGCTCTGTAGCTGTCACAGCTCCTTAGCTGGCGGGTGGGCTGTCCGAGATGAGTCAAGTTCAGAAGCACAACGTCTGATGCGGCATGGGGCTGGGTCAGGCATGGTGGGTGCTCACCCGCTGAGGGCACCCTGCTAGGTGGCCCACAGGAGGGGGAACCCAGGACTCTGCCTCACAGGGCCCAGGCAGAGCCATATTTCCAGGACTGGGATCATGAGGAACTAGTTGCTATGTGCACACTGTGGCTGGGGCAAGTTCTTTGCCCTCAGACTCTCAGGTTTTAGAACTAGAAAGGAGATGGGAGGACCCATCTCATATGAGAATTTATTGTTATCTTATTTGTGTCACTTTCACAAGTTTTCCATGTGACCTGCTAGGTTGGGTGACCTACCATCCTGGTTGCTCAGGACGGAGGGATCCCCAGGGATGCTGGACTTTCAGTGCTAAAAGCTGGAAAGTCCCAGGCAAACTGGGATGAGCTGGCCACCCTATCTGGCCCCTGCCCTTAGGACAGGACAGGGCAGGGCAGGACAGAGGCTTGGATACAATAAAGCAGATGTGCTTGTTGGGGCTCTGCCGCCACTTGCTGCTGGAGTTCAGGAAAGGAGACCACTATGAGGCAGAGCAATCTAGCGGGCTTCCTGGAAGAGGAGGACTGATGCGTTTTGTGGCTAAACAGCTATATGGAAGCAGTAGGAATCTGAACCCAGAGGCCAGAAAGAACAGGGCGTTTGTGTCTGAAGGAAAAATGGGGGGGGGGGTGTGAGGACAGGCTCTGAGAGGCTACTTCGTCCTCAGTGCCCCGTGTCCTTCCTCCCGCACCCAGATCCAAAATTTTCTGTGAGCAGATCTCCTCCTGGCAGAAAGCTCTGGAAATTGCTTTTCACGTTATATTGAAGAATGGAAGATACACTACTCAGGGGGAGATGCTGAATTGGGGGAGGGTTCCATTTGGGGACAGGGAGGAGGTCTGCCTGCCCCCACAGTGACAGACAGCTCTGTGCCAGTCTGACTGAGAGCTCCCTGCATCTTGGCAAAGAATGGCCTCCTCTGGTTCTGCTTCATGTTACATTGTAAGTGTCAGTAACATGTCCTGGGTGCCATTTGGTACCGAGGGGAAGGCTCTGGCTCATCAGTGCTTGCCTGCCAAGGTGACCCAAGGTGAGCTCAGTACCTTTATTGGGTGACGGGGGTCCGCTGGGCACCGAGGCCTCAGCTGTGCAAACTGGTCCCAGTGCCACCGCCCCTGTTTCCAGGGCCCTTCTCCCCTTCCTCTTTGCTGCCCCTCACGCCTGGCAGAGAGGCAGACAGCGGGAAGTCCCATTTGACAGATCCCCAATGATCCCCAATTTCCAGTTGAGGAGAATGAGGGTCAGAGGAGAACCCCTGAGTGTAATGGCCCTCAGCCTGGGTCTGAGTCCTGGGGCCCCCGGCCCCCGCAAGGCTGGCCTGGGGGTCCTGGAATATTCCAGCTAAAGTGCTCAGTGAACAGCTGACGATGCGACCTTTACCCGTCTGGTCTCTTCCCTGTGCCTCTGCTCTGTGGTTGCCCCCGGTAGGAGTCCCTCCCCTTCCACCTGCCTGAACCTCTCCCATTCTTCAAGGAGAGCCCAGTGGAAGGCCCTGCTCGCTCCAGACATTTTGGTGATGGCTCCTCTCCCCTTCCCACCCCTGCTGGCCGCTCCGTGCCTCCACTGCTCTGACTGGTTAGGGCCCCTCACCGCCGCCCAGTGCATCTGCCTGTGTGTGTGTCCATGCGGTGGGTCTCTGAGCTCAGGGAGAAGGGGCATGTGGCCTGCGTGGCCCCAGGTCCTGGCACCTGCCCTGCAGCCGGGATGAGCTCAGTGCTGTGCCCAGGGGCCTGGGAAGGACCTCACGGGCTAACATATGGCCTCCTCTCTCCGATTGTACAGCAGAACCTGGTGTGGGCGCTGATGATTGCCATTCCCCTGGTCACGGGCCTGTACATCCTGGTCAACATCAGTTACCTGCTAGTGTTGTCACCCAACGAAATCCTCTCCACTGACGCTGTGGCCGTGAGCTGGGGGTGAGTTTCATGTTCCTAGGCCGCCAGGCAGACCCCAGGATGGGGAAGGATAGTGCCCCATGGGTGTTAAACTTTCTGTGCCCAACTGGCGTGGCTCAGTGGTTGAGCATCAACCTATGAACCAGGAGGTCAAGGTTCGATTCCCAGTCAGGGCTCAATCCCCAGTGGGGGGGAAGGGGCATGCAGGAGGCAGCCAATCAATGATTCTCTTTCATCATTGATGTTTCTCTCTCTCTCTCTCTCTCTCTCTCTCTCTTTCTCTCTGAAAATCAATAAAATATCTCTCTCTATATATAAAAGCCTAAGCGACCATTACGACTGAATGGCCTGAACGACTGGATGACCAGCCAGTAGCTATGACACGCACTGACCCAGACCTTGCTGCTGGGGCCCTGACAGCCCTGAATCTGGTTCACCCACACCCCGGACCCAGACAGGAGGGACCCCACCCGTGCACGAATTCGTGCACCGGGCCTCTAGTCTACACTAATAAAAGAGAAACATGGTAATTAGCGTACGACCGCTACCCTTCCCATTGGCTAATCAGGGAGATATGCAAATTAACTGTCAGCCAAGATGGCGGCCGGCAGCCAGGCAGCTGATGCGAACAGGGAGGCTTGCTTCCTTCAGTGACAGAGGACTCCAACGTTCCCCCGCCTGCCTTGCCGGCCTCTGAGCTTCAGTTGGAAACATTGTAACATTTATAGAAGATAAACAAAACCCCAGAAACCTCCTGTCAGTCAGCCAGGATCTCAGAGCTGGAGTCGCAACATTGTTTCGAATACAGAAAACAAAGGCCAGAAACCTGCTTTCAGCAGCCGAGCCTCAGAGAGAAAGCCGGCTCTCAGCTCCAGTGACAGCCATAGAAGGTAAATAAATGCCAGAATAAAAAAAAAAAGAAAAAAAGGAGAGGTTTGGAGCTTCAGTCGCCCGCCAGCCTGAAAACGGCCCTCAGCCCCTCACCCAGACTGGCCAGGCACCCCAGTGGGGACCCCCACCCTGAAGCAACAAGATGGCGGCTAATTTGCATACTGAAGGCAGGCGGCAGCAGGCAAGGCTGTCTGCGGTCTGGGACCCGGATCTGTGACCCTGCCGGGCAGGATCAGCAGAGCCGCGAGGCCTCCTGGCACCGGGATCAGCGTGACAGGGGGCAGCGCCCAAACCCCCTGATCGGCCCT
>NW_005367354.1:5737058-5742142 GCF_000412655.1 Myotis brandtii | reverse complement strand
AGGTCCTTATCTCCCGAGGGGTCCCAGACTGCGAGAGGGCACAGGCCGGGCTGAGGGACCCCCCCCTTCCCCCCCAAGTGCACAAATTTTTGTGCACTGGGCCCCTAGTATTATATAAAAGAATTAAAAGAAACTTACTCCAATGTCTCGCTTGCTCGGTTTTCAGATGGGGCCTGTGACAGTCTTCCAGGCTGTTGCTCGAGTCCTTCCCCCTGACCCCTCTGTCATCCTAGGAACCAGGTTCTGGGGGCCTGGGCCTGGCTGGTGCCTTTGGCTGTGGCACTCTCAACATTTGGCTCTGCCCATGGAACGTTCTTCAGCGGAAGCCGTGTGTGCTACGTGGCTGCAAGAGAAGGCCACATGGTGAGAGAGGGGGTCTGGGAAGGACTGCAAGCTAAGCTTCCTCCTGCCGGGAGCCTAGCATATAGCCCGAAGCAGGACTTGCTCCCTAGACACAGCCCTCTTCCTCTGAGAATGGGGCTCAATGCATCTGCATCGGAACTCGAGTCCCTTTACTTCAGGCTTTGGAGGCTCACCGTGCTGGGTCACAGGGTGGAGCTACTGTGTACCCTCCAGGCCACTCCTCTGGGGTCCTCTCTGACACTCTGTTAGCTTTGCTGCAATCATGCTGAATAACAGACAGCCCCCGTATCTCAAAGGCTTACAACCACAAACGGTTCATGTTGCGGTGGGTTGATGGATCAGGCTGGGCTTGTGTTTGGACCTTCTCATTCCAAATGTGAGTCCTGGGGCATGTCTTGCCATAGCAGGTGGCAGGGGCTCAAGAGACCAAGCCAATCACACGAGCATATGTAAAGTCTCTACTCCTGCTCACACTTCATTGGCCAAGCCCAACATCAATGGGTGGGAAACTGTATTTCTCCCCCAGAAGTGGGAGATGGAGACCGAGTGCTTGCTGAACAATAAAACAGTCTACCAACAATAACCCACCATCCCGCTCCATGCTCCAGGCACACTTGTCCTGCCCTCTCCTCCATCCTTCTCCATCTCTCCCCAAACCCATCTTTGTCCCTCTTCCTGTCCTGGGGTGAGCAGTAGAAAGTCAAAAGACCTGCCTCAGTTCCACGCCCCAGCCCCACATACTAAGCTATTTGGGTCTTGGCTGGTCTGTGGGGATAGGCCCCTCCAACCTGCACCCTGAGCCTGGTCACCCCTGGTGAGCCACAGGCCCACATCTGGAAGCCGTGGGAACTGGGGACGGTTAGGTTGGGCACATTGGTGTCCAGAGTGAGTGTGGCAGGGAAGAGGACCGGCAGCTTCCCCAGGCAGACGTCCACTGTGGCTCCCCTGGGGAGTGCCTGACACCTGGCTTTGCTCCCCAGCCCGGACTTCTGTCCATGGTTCACACCCGTCGCCTCACACCGACTCCGGCTCTGGTGTTCACCACGGCAGTGACTTTGGTCCTGGTCATCTCAGGGAACTTCAGCAACATCGTGAACTTCTTCAGGCAAGTGAGACGGTCCTGCCAGGCTGAGTATCTCGTGGGCCCTATGTGCACACACTCATACTTGTACCTATGCACATAAATATATATATGCACACGCTGGAAGTCCCGTGTGCGTGTGTGTGCAATCTCCACTATATGTATCCACACATACACTCACACACTTCTGGGAGCCCAGGCACACACATTTCAGCCATTCTCCTCCAGTTATGTTTCCAAAATTAAATGTGGCTCTCTCTTCTCGTGCTCTGCTTACAAATATTCATTGAGACAGATGAACCAGGAGGTCGAGAGAGAGGCAACTTAAAGGCTTGTGTTGTCTTTCTCACTTTGACTTGTATTGCTGTTCCTCTATTCTGTCACTAAGATAATGTGAAAGGATAGTCAGGCTTTATTCACACGATTGCAGCCCTTGGTTCTGTGCTTTCTCCTTTGGAGTCCGGTCTGCGTCCTGGACTCTGACCCAACATGTCTCTATTAAACTCAGGGCAGACCCACAGGCAAGCACAATGATTGCAGCAAAGTGGGGAGATGATCTGACCCCCTTTCTCACCTTCCCTGGGGCAGAGAGGATGGGCTGTGGTGCTATCCAGTTGTAATTTTGTAGCCTCATTGGAAGCTGGTTTCTGGGCAGGTCTGCACGCCCAAGGAGTTCTCAGGGTAATTTTCCAAGCACCACATGTCCCTCCTTTTGTTGTCATAAGTATAATGCATCTTCGGGAACAGGATATGCAGTGCCTGATGTGACTTTCTTCAGAACATGAAGTAATAGACGTGGTTTTTCTTTCTTTTTTTTTTTTCCCCTGCGGGAAAAAATAAAATCATTCTATGGTGGGAATAAAATCAAATCTATGGTGACCATAGGGGGTCTTCGGACTGAGATTGGGGAGTGTGACTGAGAATGTCCCAGCCCAGAGTGAGAACGCTAGGAATTCATTGCATCTCAGCTAGGACCCAACGTCTTGGTCTTGACCGCCTCAAGAGATGGCCTGATCTGGACCCTGCCTCCAAGGCTAGATGGGGTTTTCATCAGACCTACACCAGCCACTCAATGACCTACACGGGAAAGCAGAAGCCAGGATTTGCTGGGTGGGGGGATCGGCTACGAGGGTGCTGGTCCCTGAGAAGCACACAGGTTTCCTTGAGATGCCATCAGACTCGCTTTTTTTTGGAAAACACAGACACTCCTCCCTCCCCGTGAAAGTTGTCCTCCTCTGTTCAGCCAGGGGCAGTCAGAAGCTTGATCAGGAACCACGTGGTGAGGTGGTGCCAGAAGGTGAAGGAGGCGGAATGGGCTAATGTTGACCCTCCAGGGCATCCTGGCCCTCGGTGCCCCCGCCTTGCCTTCTGCCCTCGTCTTCATGGATCAGGGGAGCTGGAGGTGGCTGCAAGGCCCTGGATGAGCTTGTACTTCTGCCCCAGGTTTGTACCTAGGAGGCCAGCTTATGGCAGGGCCTGGTAGTGAGTGACTCAAGTCTGCCTTTCAGCTTCCTTGCCTGGGTCACCTACGGAACTACCATCAGCTGTCTCCTGTACTTGCGGATGAAGAAGAAGAGCCTACCTCGCCCTTACAAGGTAGACATTGGGGTACACATTGGGCTTTTTCAACCCTAAGTTGTTGCGTGAGGCTGGTCGTTGGACCACAGCCTCTGTCAGGACCCAGAGGAAGAGGATAAGGGGTGGCAACTGTCATCTCTGGTAGAGAATTTCTCTACTTCCTGGGGTCGGGGGTGAGGGATATCTGACTCACACAGCATTGATTCTGCTCGCTGGGGATTCACTTCTCCCATGGAGGACCCCACGGGAGAACAGTGGGAGACCAGTGCAGGAGGAGGCACGCACACAGCTGGATTCACAGGGCACAGAGAGGACTGGGCGGGTCCCAAAGCTTCTGCTCCCTGGAGGACCCTCTGTAGCCCAGCAGGTGGCCCCCCTGGCCAGGCGAGGTATCATATCCGGGCAGGGACTGGAGGGGAGGAGCTGGTGGCAGGTGGAAGCAACAGGAAGGCAGGCAGGAGGCACAGAGCCCAGGGACCACATACCGCCTCCCGCGCACCTCTCACCATCCAGGGCTCTGCCCATTGCAGGTCCCCACCATCGTCCCCGTGGTCGTGCTCCTTGCTTCTCTCTACCTGGTGCTGGCACCCATCATCGACCACCCGCAGATCGAGTTCCTCTACATCTTCCTGTTCCTGCTCAGCGGATTCCTGGTCTACTTCCCTTTTGTCTACTTCCAGCACCAGCCCAAGTGTCTGCAGACGGCCACCCTGCATCTCCAGCTGCTCCTGGAAGTTGCTCCAGCTACTAAAAATGTTGATTAATCAACCAAAGGACTTGTATGCAAGCATATAAGCATAACCAAAGGACACAGACAGTAGCGGGGTGGGAGGCCGGGGGAGGGAGTAGCTGGGGAGAGGTCAATAGTGGAAAAAGAAGACATGTAATACTTTCAACAATAAAGAATTTAAATTAAGAAAAATTGACTGATGGGCTGGGCAGGTCTGCTCTGCCCTCTTTACCGCAGATGACTCTGTCCTCACACGAGTGGCCTGGCCAGCCTCTGTAGGTGGACCGCGCATGATTCTAACAAGCTCCTAAAGTGCCAGGACACGGTGTTGTGGAGTTTTGGGTTAAGCACCCAGCACAGCGTCCCCCTCTCCCTCTCCTCCCCTCTCCTGCGCTTTCTCTGAGAACCGCTCCTTCAGCCCAGGACCTCACAGCTGCACCGAATGTAAGAGTAAACAGCATCTTTAGAGCTAGTTTCCCATTAGCGGCGGTCAGATCAGCATTTCATCTATGCCAGCTGATCTGGTCAGAGATGAAAAGGCAGAGAAACACTTAGATCAGTGGTTCTCAACCTTGGCTGCACATTAGAATCACCTGGGAATCTTTAAAATCCTGATTTCTGGGCCTCATCCTCCAGAAATTCTATTTCTTTGTTACTAATGTTGTGGTCCCACCTCATAACAAAGAAACAGAATTTCCGGAGGATGAGGCCCAGAAATCAGGATTTTAAAAAGATTCCCAGGTGATTCTAATGTGCAGCCAAGGTTGAGAACCACTGACTTAGATCGTGAGACACCAATGGGGTGGGAAGAGCCACTTGGCAGGGAAGGGCACCGGCCTCAGCCTCGCTCTTGGCTCCTCACTGACACAGGCCTGTCCCACAGGCCCTGGGGGTTGAGTGAGGGACAGAGGAGGCGGGACCAGCCTGAGTTACTGCCTTTGTGTGGGGGCTCTGCTGCAGGAGCCCCATCTCTGTGTGAGATGCATTGATCCCGGTGCACTCACCACTGTTAATCATCACAGCCCAGGGCGTGGACTCTTGAGTGTGAGCCTCAAACTGGGGAGATTCCAGCCCGTCTCTATGGGCAACCAGTTCGTTCTAAAGGCAGCATCACCCAGCCTCATGCTCCAACACTGGGCCGTCCCCCTGGCTGGCCTGTTCTGGGGGCCTCATGGGGGCTGACTGGGAGGCTCAGGGAGGAGGGGTGGGGTCAAGTGAGGGCCCTTTGGTCGGAGAATGGGGGGCCCTGAGTGAGCCCTGGGGCTTGAGTGCACTGCAGCCTTGGAGCGGAGATGGTGCTCCCGAAGGTGCATCCGGCTCCTTGTGCTGAGG
>NW_005367354.1:5735539-5736981 GCF_000412655.1 Myotis brandtii | reverse complement strand
CGTTGCTACTTCATAACTGTAATGTTGCTACTGTTAGGAATCGTAATGTAAATATCTGATATGCAGGATGGTCTTAGGCGACCCCTGTGAAAGGGTTGTTGGACCGCCAAAGGGGTTGTGACCCACAGGTTGAGAACTGCTGTGCTGAGGGAATCCAGGGTGAGAGTGGCTCTCCAGGGGGCCCGGGGGGTGGGCAGCAGCAGGTCTGAGGGGCGTGGATGGATCTGAGGCCACAGCAAGGGAGGGCTGGCCTGCTTCCTGGTTGTGGGTGAGGAGGGGAAGTCAGCCATGACTCAGAGTCTGAGGCCCGCTGACCTAGTGTTCATGTTGGGGTTCATGGAAATAGAGAAGTGGGGAGGAGGGGCGCTAGAGGAAAGGGAGCATTTTACTGCGTCCAGTTGGAAACGCTGCAGGACTTTCCTGTGGCAATAATCAGGGGGGTTGGCCTATCTGCAGCTCAAACACCATCAAGGCTGAGATGCATACGTAGGAGTCACGGGGAAACAGGAGCCTTGGAAGTGAATCCGAGCGTTGAAGACAGTTTTCTATGCCGGGACTAAGCTGTTCAAGGGAGTGACCCACCTCATTGAAGTCCACCAGGCCTGCTTTCCCACTGTCCCCACCCACCGCATGTACACGTGTGCTCACTTCCTGCTGCATCCGGTCACAACACTCACGCCCCAGGCGGCAGCATGAGTGGGCCGAACAGGGGAGCTCTTGAAGAACTGTCCTCTAACGTGGGGGTGGGGCCTGGTCAGAGGATAGCCAGCTCCTTGGCCGTGTGGGGCACATTCACCACCTCCTGTCCCCAGGCCACCTCCGCTCCTGACCCACCACACTCAGAGTCTTGGTCCTGGGTCTGGCCTGGCTGGTGTCTCAATAAACCGCCGGTGCTTGGGAGGCTGCGGGCTGTTTGGGGCCTTTGTTTCCCTGCCTTGCACCATAGTTCCCCTGGGCCCAGGCCCTGCCTGCTGGGACCCGCTGCCCAGGGCCTGGGGTCTTATTTTTTAACGGCTCTGGGGCTGGCTCCTGTCCCCAGCTGCCCATTTCTGGTACTAAGTGATGGACATGAAGGCCATCTAAACACTTGACCTTGCCTGTTGACCCCTGGAAACCTTTCTGAGTCTACCTGCCCACTGGTAGCTGAGGGAACCCTTGCAGAGGAAATTGACTCTTGTACGTGCTAGCTGGGGAGGCAGGCAGGCAGGGGCAGTATCCTCTTGTTATTTCTCAGAAGGCAAACTGAGATTTGGAGCAGCCAAGTGAATGGCAGAGCTGGCGAAGCAGCCAGTGGCTTCCCGTGGGCCGCAGGCAGGGGCAGTATCCTCTTGTTATTTCTCAGAAGGCAAACTGAGATTTGGAGCAGCCAAGTGAATGGCAGAGCTGGCGAAGCAGCCAGTGGCTTCCCGTGGGCCAGCGTTGTTTTATTTTTCTGTCCTGTG
>NW_005367354.1:5718599-5734967 GCF_000412655.1 Myotis brandtii | reverse complement strand
CGTTGCTACTTCATAACTGTAATGTTGCTACTGTTAGGAATCGTAATGTAAATATCTGATATGCAGGATGGTCTTAGGCGACCCCTGTGAAAGGGTTGTTGGACCGCCAAAGGGGTTGTGACCCACAGGTTGAGAACTGCTGTGCTGAGGGAATCCAGGGTGAGAGTGGCTCTCCAGGGGGCCCGGGGGGTGGGCAGCAGCAGGTCTGAGGGGCGTGGATGGATCTGAGGCCACAGCAAGGGAGGGCTGGCCTGCTTCCTGGTTGTGGGTGAGGAGGGGAAGTCAGCCATGACTCAGAGTCTGAGGCCCGCTGACCTAGTGTTCATGTTGGGGTTCATGGAAATAGAGAAGTGGGGAGGAGGGGCGCTAGAGGAAAGGGAGCATTTTACTGCGTCCAGTTGGAAACGCTGCAGGACTTTCCTGTGGCAATAATCAGGGGGGTTGGCCTATCTGCAGCTCAAACACCATCAAGGCTGAGATGCATACGTAGGAGTCACGGGGAAACAGGAGCCTTGGAAGTGAATCCGAGCGTTGAAGACAGTTTTCTATGCCGGGACTAAGCTGTTCAAGGGAGTGACCCACCTCATTGAAGTCCACCAGGCCTGCTTTCCCACTGTCCCCACCCACCGCATGTACACGTGTGCTCACTTCCTGCTGCATCCGGTCACAACACTCACCCCCAGGCGGCAGCAAGAGGAGTCCGCCACACAGGGGAGCTCTTGAAGAACTGTCCTCTAACGTGGGGGTGGGGCCTGGTCAGAGGATAGCCAGCTCCTTGGCCGTGTGGGGCACATTCACCACCTCCTGTCCCCAGGCCACCTCCGCTCCTGACCCACCACACTCAGAGTCTTGGCCCTGGGTCTGGCCTGGCTGGTGTCTCAATAAACCGCCGGTGCTTGGGAGGCTGCGGGCTGTTTGGGGGCTTTGTCTCCCTGCCTTGCACCGTAGTTCCCCTGGGCCCAGGCCCTGCCTGCTGGGACCCGCTGCCCAGGGCCTGGGGTCTTATTTTTTAACGGCTCTGGGGCTGGCTCCTGTCCCCAGCTGCCCGTTTCTGGTACTAAGTGATGGACATGAAGGCCATCTAAACACTTGACCTTGCCTGTTGACCCCTGGAAACCTTTCTGAGTCTACCTGCCCACTGGTAGCTGAGGGAACCCTTGCATAGGAAATTTCTTCTTATACGTGCTAGCCGGAGGAGGCAGGCAGGCAGGGGCAGTATCCTCTTGTTATTTCTCAGAAGGCAAACTGAGATTTGCAGCCAAGTGGTGAATGGCAGAGCTGGCGAAGCAGCCAGTGGCGGGGCCGGGGGGGGGGGGTCTCAGCCCCACACCTCCCTCAGTTCTAGTCCCTCACTATCTCAGGACCCCGGGCTCAGGAATCTACACCCAGCATCTCGTCCACTTCTGGGGACCTTGATGGCTTGTAGGGAAGCTCCTCCTCTTGCCAAACCAGATTGGGGTTTGTGTCTGGTCTGGGCCCTGACTCCGGGAGGGGGTGGGGTACAGGCATCTCCTCTGGCCTGGGGGCTGGAAAACTGGAGGCACCTGTGGGTTGGGAGCTTGGAGATTCAGCTTAGGGTTGCCAAACGCCAGCATCAGCTACTGATCTGAATCCTCGTTTAGGATCTTCTTAACTATGGTAAGGGCAGGGGTGGGGGAGGGAACTTCCTGTTTACTGCTGGCTGGTCTGGGGGAGACATCCTTCTGTGGTTACTGTGAACCCTGACATCTCCCACTCACCCCTGAGGCTGACTCATACCCTCGCCCTTTCAGGGTTAGAAGACTGTGCCCCCTGCAGCCCAGGGTCGCTCCTCTCCGCGGCCGGGCCCGGAGGCAGCCTACGGTAACAGCAGCCCACCTGGTGCCGTCTCACCTGCCCATGACTTGGGTGGCACCCCATTTCACAAAGAAAGAAGCTAGGATTGTGAACGTTAGCAAAAACTAAAATAAAAGAGAGGATGCTAGTGAGGTTTAAACTTCAGGTAAATAACTGTAAAAAATATTTTCATTGATTTCAGAGAGGAAGGGAGAGGAAGAGAGAGATAGAAACATCAATGATGAGAGAGAATCATTGATTGGCTGCCTCCTGCATGCCCTCTACTGGGGATCGAGCCCACAACCCGGGCGTGTACTTTGATCGGGACTCAAAACATGACCTCCTGATTCATAGGTCGATGCTCAACCACTGGGCTACCTGGGCCGGGCAACAACTTTTTTTTTAGTGAAAGTATGTGCTATGATTTATCTTGAACTCTAAAGAAGCTCAACTCCAGGGAAGTGGAGGGGCCGGAGAGGCTGCTGTGATTGGCAGGGAAGACCTGAGGACCAGGAGCACCCATGTCCTGGGGCAGGAGAAGGCGAGGGTCTCAGCTCAAGGAAAGAGCAAATTTGCCCTCCTCCACCTTTCTGTCCCATGTAGACCCTCCCTCCACAGACCAGATGATGTCACATTCGTGAGGGTGATCTTCTCTCAGCCCACTGCGTCAAATGCTAATCTCCTCTGGAAACACCCTCAAAGACACACCCAGAAATAATATTATATTTACCAGCTGTGTGGGCATCCGCTAGCCCAGTCCAGTTCACACATAACTAAAACCAACCATCACTGCCCTAACCGGCTTGGCTCAGTGGATAGAGCGTTGGCCTGCTGACTCAGGGGTCCCAGGTTCGATTCCGGTCAAGGGCATGTACCTTGGTTTCGGGCACATCACCAGTAGGGGGCGTGCAGGAGGCAGCTGATCGATGTTTCTCTCTCATCAATGTTTCTAACTTCTCTCTATCCCTCTCCCTTCCTCTCTGTAAAAAATCAATAAAACTTATTTTAAAAAAATAAAACCAGCCATCACAGCCCCCATTATCATGGTCTACTCCTCTGTACTCTAGAAAAATCTTCTAAAAGGTTTTATTGCCTAGTTGGAGGCACCTAGTATTCTTTCGTTGGTTTTATCTCACACTGTGGAGCATTTTTGAACAGGTCTCTGCACCTCTCTGTGCCTCAGTTTCCTCATCTGTAAGACAAGGAGGTTAGTCTTGCTTCATAGGAAGTTGTAAGTATGAGATAAGAAAGTGTTTGGCATGCTTCACTAATAAGCTCCATTAACTTTAAACTTTATAAAAGAAAGAAAGACAGAAAAAAAGAGAAGTGTTTAGCAAATGCCTAAGGACTTGAGCACCTGGTGGGGGCATGTACACTCCCTTGTGGTGGCCATCGGAGGGTGGGAAAGGCTGGCTGGGCTGTGCCCGGCCCATACAATGGGCCACATGAGAGGGTGGGGGCGGGGGCGCCCTGGCTGCAGCCATATGATCTGCTTGACTCTATGGTGTTGGAGGTAAAGATGCCACGCAGAGTCTGTGGCCAGTCCCTGTGGGAGAAACACAAGGCAGACCTTGGGTTCTGGAGCGAGGCCATGCCCTCTGGGTAGAGAACTAAATGTCTTTTTGAAAAACTACTTCTGCATACTTCTGGGTCCTGTACTCTGAGTACAGGACACCAAGTGACCGTGCAGCTGGAATTACCCCTCAGGACCCGAGTCCTGTCAGAACGACCACATGGGAAGGTTGAGTGGGCCCAGCCACAATCCACAGTGAGATGGGAGGGGTGCATCTCTGAGCGTGAGTGGGACCAGAAGGCACAGCAAGCAGGAAGCCCAGAAACCCTATGGCACCCACCACAGTCACATCCATGCCCCTCCCCCATGCTCATGGCTGTAGGGAGGATCTGAAACGACCAGCTGATGAAAGAGGAAAAACCCAAGCTGGCTTTTGTGGGTAGGTTCCCTTGGTTACATGGGAATCTCGAAACAGCAACACAAGGTGTCTCTGTGTGCGCCCAGCTGTCTATCTAGGCTCCTAATAGATCTCCAACTAACAATTTTTGTTCCTTGGGTCCATCTACCACGTAGCAACCAGGATGACCTTCTAAGAGCATAAATCTCAGTATTTCACATGCTGTATTAGTCTGCTAGGACTTCCAGAGCAAAATGCCACCGATTGGGTGGTCTAAGCAACAGAAACTTATTTTTTCACAGTCCTGGAGGCTGGAGGTCCAAGATCAAGGTGTTGGCAGGTCTGGTTTCTGGTGAGAACTTTCTCCTTGGCTGGCAGCCGGTGGCTCTCGCTGTTCTCACGTGGCTTTTCCTCAGCTCACGTGCTCTCCTGGGGTCTCTTGTCTTATGAGAACACCAATTCAGGACAGACCCAAATCCTTTACGTGGTCTACCAGGTCTGCATGACCTGCCTCCTGCCTGCTCTCTAGTCTCATCTGGTCAACTCTCTCCTTTTCTGTTTTCTCAGCTCCTCAAACACGTGGGCTTCTTCCCTTCCTAGGAACTCAGTACCTGCTGTTTCTTCTGCTTGAGTTATTCATTACCGCCTTCCTCCACTGTGTTAGCCTGTGTAATGCCTATTGATTCCTCAAAAATTAGCTCCTGCTGGCCAGTGTGGCTCAGTGGTTGAGTGTCAACTCATGAACCAGGAAGTTACGGTTTGATTCCTGCCGGGGTCCAGCCCCGGGGGTCCAGGGGTTCCCAAAGGTGTGGACGGAGTCGGCGAAGAATGTTTTACACGGAGACAGCGTTCAGAACTCTCTAGCTCTCTTTAGTCTCCGTGGATCTTCCTGTGCCTGGCTGAGGCCACAGAGAAAGATCCTGAGGCAAGCTGAGCCTTTATTTTATAGTCAGAGGTAAACAAGGTAGTGGTTACCATAGTTACACTGTTCTTATGAGTTTCACTTGTTTACACTGTTCTTGTGAGTTTCACTTTTTTTTGTTCTTGTTCTTGCTGCACTTCCCTCAATCCATTAGCTTCCCAGATAAGATCTAGGGAGCATCATAAGGTCAAGCCTAAATATGCTAAGAGGACTGTGCCCTCTAAGCTGGGACTTGTTTGTGACTTTGCCAACAGGTCAGTCCGAGGTTTAATCCTATATTGGCTCCCCACAGATTCCCGGTCAGGGTACATGCCCAGGTTGTGAGCT
Source organism: Myotis brandtii (assembly GCF_000412655.1). Classification (NCBI taxonomy): domain Eukaryota; kingdom Metazoa; phylum Chordata; class Mammalia; order Chiroptera; family Vespertilionidae; genus Myotis; species Myotis brandtii. The sequence goes on along the minus strand of NW_005367354.1, from coordinate 5,729,993 downwards.
CCATCCCCAGTAGGGGGTGTGCAGGAGGCAGCCAATCGATGATTCTCTCTCATCATTGATGTTTCTCTCTCTCCCTTTCCCTTCCCCTCTCTGAAATCAATAAAAACATATTTTAAAAATTAGCTCCATGTTTTCCTCAAGGGAGTTTTCCTTGATCCTGACACCAGGCCAGGGCCCCCACTTCCTTTTATCTTCACTCCGCATGCCTTACTTCTCCTGTGGCATTACACCATTGTCGTTCAGTCTTTAACTGTGTCATTAATTGTCTCATGCCTCTTTCCTTTCCGTAGACCAAAGCTCCGAGGTAGGAGGGACCATAGTTCTTTTGTTCACTGCTGTATCTTCAGCAGCTAGCATAATGCACTATCCACACAAAAAAGAGCCTTTTAAAGAGCTAATTCACAAAGGTCGAAGGTAGATTCCTTATTGAACTCTCAGGTGAAGAGAAGAACCCGCAAGCATCAATCATTTAAAAGCTCTCTCCCTCCACGAGCCTCTTCCTTGCCAGGAAAGCCAGGCTGATGAGCCTGATGTCATCGTGGCCTATTTTGGGAACTGCACAGAAGACTCCGGTGACAACCTCAGTGGTGAATGTTACATTTTCATCTCTGCCCAAGTCGCTCCATCAGGGCAGATGGTTTTCAAAGAAGCTGAAGCAATTTGTCCCACGCTTCTTTGCATTGTCCCATGACTTTGCTGCTCCTTCTGACAAGAGGGAGGGTCCACTTGTCCTGACCTTAAACCTGGGTTGGCCTTGTGATCTGCTTTGGCCAATGGCGTCGAGCAGAAAGTGATGCTATGTGAATTCTAGGCCTTGCCTGCAAGAGTTTGTATAGAGTCTTCTCCCTCTCTCGTAGAAAGCTTCCCAAGACCACCGTGTAAGGAAGCTGGGTTAGCCTAGTGGAGGGTGAGACCAAGTGGAGGGGAGGCAAGGTGACCCAGCTGACCGCCAGCACCAAGTTTCAGACATGTGAGCAGGACCCTTAGGGCCTTTCCACTCAGCCAGTCCTCCAGCTGAAACTAACCAGGTGAGGAAGCCCAGGAGAGATCAACAAAGGAATCCACAGAATTAGGAGAATAGTAAATCTTTGCTGGGTGGCTTGTGACCCAGGAATAGCTGAGCGGAACGTCAATCCTCCTGATTTTCCAGAATAACCCCATTTTTCCCTTCTCTAAACAGTCATGCCCTCCCTCCTGACTCTCCTACTGTCACACTCAGTATGAATCATCAGAACACTCCAGAATGCCCTTATCTCCCACTGTAAATCCAAAGGAAAAAACAGACAAGAGAAACGATTCCAGCTGAGTCTGGATGGAAGGGTGTTGTTTGGAACCACATCTTGGAGAGGTGGCCACACTCACTCACCTAGGATATGGGGCCCTCAAGGTGGAAGATAGAGGCACATCTCATATGCCCTTGGCTGCAGTTTCTGAACTCAAAATGCAACCCAGGATTTATGTCGTATTCAACGCTCCCTCCTGTGACACAGGTGTTTCTCCTAGAATGTCTCCTACATGTGCACGTTGGCCTACCAATCGCACCATAAATCATTGCGGCATTGTTTAGCTGAAAAAAACATGGAAATAATCCAAGTGCCCAACAACAGGAAAATGGATAAATATCTTAAAAATGGAACCTAATACAGGTAAAATGAGTGAACAAGAGCGACATGTATTAACATAGCCAAGTCTCAAAACACATCATCCAGCATAAACAGCAGGCTGTAGAGGTTACGTAAAGTCTGATATGATTAGTGTGAAAATTTGGAACATTCAAAACACTTTTTAGGACACACTCATATATAGTGAATATATAAATACATGCACGGGGATGGGAAACAACATATTGGAGGGAGGGAGGGTGAGGAGAAGGATTGGGGAGGGGTACACAGGAGTCTCATCTGTACTGAAATGATTAGAAATAAATGCAGGAAATTCAAAGATTGGCAAAGCTGGGTGGCAGATATTATTCTCTATATTTTTCTTGTGCTTCAATCATTCTGTGATTTAAAAAATATAGAAGTCCCCCTTCCCTCCTCTCACTGGCCAGGCATATCTTTTCTTCAGCCCATTTTTATTTTTCTACATTGTAAAGTCATACAACATAAAGAGGTCCATGGGATGCTTCCTTTTATTTTCTGACACTGGAGCTTTAAGTCAGAGAGTTTTAAAGTGAAAGGAAAGTTGCCCCCAGCGAGTGCTGTTTTCCCAATGTGGGCTCCAGAAATGATTACGGAGGCAGTGAATGATTTTGGCGGGACTTCCTGACTCAACTGGGCGTTGCCAGCCCTGCCGGCAGGTCTCAGGGGTAACCTCACCATTGTCCCATTCACATGGCTGATTGAGTTTCCTTAAGGCATGATGGCAGCCAGGTTCCAGGAAGAAGCATTCCAAGAGGGCAAGCCCTGTTGTGCAAGTGCTTCTCAAGCTGCAGCTTGCATGGGTCTTACTGATGTCTCTTGGCTGCAGCTAGTCACCTGGTTAAACTCAGACTCATGATGGGAGGGGACCACGCAGGAGCTGGATACCTGAAAGGGGGGAGGGGATGTAGCTTGATGAGGGCACCAAAGTTGCAGTATACCACTCAGTTCACACTTTCTCTGACCTCCTCAGGCCCCGGACTGAAACAGTCATTTTACTTGTTATGACTGCTATACTGCGTTGCCATTTATATTTATGAACTGGAGCTCCTCTGAAGACAGGGACTCCTTGTAATTTCTCTCTGTAACCCATTGCTGGCACAGAGCTTGTTTGCATCGTCTGTGATCGAATGAGAACAGCAGTTGTCATCACCTCCTTCATATCTGCCAAGTGCAAGGCCTGTCCCTACCTCAATTAGATGTAGGCAGGTCAACAGCTGTCTGATGCCAAGTATACCAAGTCCCCGAGTCCCTTAGAGCACGGAGTCTAGGTCCTCTACTGAGGTCCAGGCATACATACAGGGGGCACCTAACATGTTAGTGGAATGAATGAATGAGTGAGCAAACTTCCTAAGCATAGCAACGGGATTGCCAAGATTTTAAAGGGAAAGGAACTCTTAAAAAATTAACTCTTATTTTCTGCAGGTAAGGCCCCCTTGATTTGTTAAAAATGAAAGTCATCTAGTTTCCAAGGCATCCACTTCTTAAACATACACTGTGACCGAGCTGAGCAGAAGTCACATGACTCCACATTCCACAGAGGAAGCGTCCCATCAGAGAGTTGTCCAGAGAGGTTTTCCAAGTTCTCCTTCCTGATTGAGGACCCTGGGGAAGAAGTTCCTGTAGCTGAGCCCTATTCCACTGACCTATCTGGTAGCTGGAGCAGAGGCAGAGGCCTGGGCTGGTGGGGTGAAGTGTATCCATCAGAGCCGCCCCACAAATGTTTCCTGCTCCCCAGATTCCCCGGTTCTGAGCAGTGGGTCCGAATAGAGACGCCCTCTTGTGCTATAAATAGCCAAGACACATCTTCTGTGGTAACACACTGGAGTGTGGAAACCTATTGTGAATTTAACTCCTCCCCTATTGCAAAATTCTGACCTCATAGAGAACAGAAGAAGTGAATCACCTCTGAATAAATACTCTGATTAGATCACTTGCTTTGCATTGAAGACTAAAAAAGGGAAGAGGAAAAACCTGGGTGTTATTGCCCTCTGCACTGCCCTCCACCCTGCTGAACGCTAACCCGAGCTCAGCTGTGAGAATAATTTGTTCTTACCTGAGCCCACATTTCCCAAGTTTCCATCCTTTGGAATATTTCATCTTTCGGGCCTCAGTATAAGCAACTCACATAAAAGAAGACCTTGAATAATGAAATTAAATAAAAAGGATTCTTGTTCTATAAAAGTTTTTCCCCACTTTTATTTTTTTATATTTTATTGATTTTTTTTACAGAGAGGAAGAGAGATGAATAGTTAGAAACATCGATGAGAGAGAAACATCAATCAGCTGCCTCCTGCACACCCCCTACTGGGGATGTGCCCGCAACCCAGGTACATGCCCTTCACCAGAATCGAACCTGGGACCTGGGACCCTTCAGTCCGCAGGCCAATGCTCTATTCACTGAGCCAAACCAATTAGGGCGTTTCTTACAGAGAGGAAGAGAGATGAATAGTTAGAAACATCGATGAGAGAGAAACATCAATCAGCTGCCTCCTGCACACCCCCTACTGGGGATGTGCCCGCAACCCAGGTACATGCCCTTCACCAGAATCGAACCTGGGACCTGGGACCCTTCAGTCCGCAGGCCAACGCTCTATTCACTGAGCCAAACCAGTTAGGGCGTTTTCCCCCACTTTATGAAAAAAATAACTCCTATTTTCTGCAGTCAAGCCCCCCTTGACTTGATAAAAATGAAATTCATCTAGTCAGGGACCACACACACTGGTTCTGCTGGCCGAATGGCACCTACAGGTGCCTTTTCTGGACAGCGCAGTAGTTGGTTTTTAAATTCTGAAATTCTCTGGCTTACCTATGGCATGTTCTCTGGTTCCCCAGTTTCCACTGCTGCCTAATGTCTTACACACGGTTACATTACCTGCAGGATCCCTTGTACATTTCAGTTTCCAACCTCTGAGTTCTCCCTCTCATCTTACAAATGGAGTCAGTGAGACCCAGGAAGGATGATTCGCCCAAGGCTGGACGGCTGGGAATTGCAAAGCCTAACACGCAGGTCTCCAGCCTCCCGGCACGAGGCTCTCTCTCTCTCTCTCCTGCTTTACTGCATCGACACACCACTTTCCTGTGGTTTTGGCTAAATTAACAGATGCGTGTGCCATTTCAGCATTTGCCACAGAACCAGCAAGCATTCGCTGGGCTGGATTTTGTAACGACAGCACTTATGCAATGGCAAGTTCTTGCGACCTTCCTCTTTCCTTTCTGCCTGCCCCATCACCAGGCCAGACAAGCCTCACCCCACTGTTGTCATCAGGCAAAGCTCACGGTCCACATCTGCTGATGGCTACTTCTCCTTTCCCTCCGACGGCTCCACATAAAATCAGCACAGTACATGTTTCAGATGGTGCAAATGGGCCGCTCTTTCTTCTGGAAAAATCCTGCTTGTTATTCAAGGCCCTGCTCAAGTGTGACCTCCTGTGTGAAGCCAGCTCCACCCTTCATTTATATATTAGTGATAGCATGTCCCACAGTGGGGTGTGTGTGTGTGTGTGTGTGTGTGTGTTCCCCCTTACATAAGCTGGTCCTAAGCCTTACTTATCTTTTTTTTTAATTAAAAAAAAATCAATTACAGTTGACATTCAATATTATATTAGTTTCAGGTATGCAGCACAGTGGTTAGACATTTATATAGAGTATGAAGTGACCCCCTAATAATAAGCCTGCCTTATCTTTTATGTCTTCACCTCCCCTTCTCCACTCCCTCCCCTAAATCCATGTTTACTGAACTGACGTGAGAAGATTCAGGTTGATAGGAAAGTTCCAGAAAACAATTGACAAGCCCCACTTTTCTATCAAACTTGGACAAGGGTTAGATTTTGATTCTCTTTTTTGGAAAGGAAAATAAGTCATCATGCAACAAGGCCCCTCAGCCTCTGTGATCCAAGAAAGCCTATTTGTGCAGTGGTTCTTAACCTTGGCTGCGCATTAGAATCGCCTGGGAATCTTTTTAAAATCCTGATTTCTGGGCTTCATCCTCCGGAAATTCTGTTTCTTTGTTACTAATGATGAGGCCCAGAAATCAGGATTTTAAAAAGATCCCCAGGTGATTCTAATGTGCAGCCAAGGTTGAGAACCACTGCTATTTGTGTATTACACAATTATCTAACCACTATGCTGTACACCTGAAAGTGATATAAAATAATATTGAATGTCAATTGCAATTGAAAAATAAAATTAAAAAAGAAAGCACCGCTTAGCGTTGGGATGAGAGGTGGGCAGGTGGGGAGGGGCTGCTGTTTTGGGGGACAGAGGAAAAGCACTGGAGGTGCCAGGTCTGGAGAGCAGTGATGGAAAGTGGACGAGGAGGCTCAGATTGTTCTACACCACAGTGTGCATCTGAGTGTCTGTGCCCCTCTGAAACCCAGCATTGAGTTTAGGAAAAGGGAGGAAATCATACCCGTAGGAAGATGAGCGGTTCCAGAGGGGTCCTATAAAGGTGACTCCTGAGAGAATGCTGAGTGAGGGAGTACCCAGCGAGCATCATGAACTTGTAGACATTTTCGAGACTATCCAATAGAAATGTAACGTGAACTACATGTATAATTTTAAATGTTCTAGGTGACACATTAACACATAAAAACATAAAATTACTTTGAATTATATATACAATCTATTAAGTCTCAGATATTTACATGCACATCTACTATATCCAAAATATTATCAGGTCAACATGTAATTAATATGAAAATTATTAATGAACTATTTTACATGTTTTTCCTAAGTCTTCAGATTCTAGCATTTGTTCTATAGTTATAGCCCATCTCAATTTGGACGCTAAATTTGCATCAAAAATACTAAATCTGTATTTAGATTTCATAAACTTTCCAGTAGGGAAAAGCAGATTCACATACCCAAGTTGTTTTAAACATATATAAAAGTTGCTTAATAATTGAGTCAAGCATTATTTTTTTGATGATCCAACATTTATTTAATTCTCCCCCCCAGCTGTACTGAGATATAATTGATATGTAACATTCTATAAGTTTATGGTGTACAATGTGTTGATTTGATACACTTATATATTGCAAAATGATTACCACCTTAACTAACATCTCCATCACATCACATTATTACCATTTCTTTTTTGTGGTGAGAACATTTGGTGATTGTAGTTAATAATATTGTATTACATACATGATACATGAAAGCAGATGATATTTGTGGTTAAAGTTGTTTTACAATCCTGTACATTATAATTATGGAACAATGAAGCCCATTGTTATCTAAACTATCGAGTTTCCCTAGCCTTTATCTCTTCTAATCTCTTTTATAAGTTACTATTTAACTAGGAATTAATTTTTTTAAAGTGTCTATGAAAAAAGTTATGTGTGTACAAGTATATATGTGAAGAATTTCTAAAGAATTTTGTAAAACACCCTTTTACAAAAAGATTTGAAAGTAATGTTAAGAATACAGCTATAAATGCATTCCATGAAAGATCGCAAAATAAAAAGTCATGAAATTCATGCTTTTAGGTTAGATAAGGTTTTCTAGAATCATATATAAGATTGCCACAAGGTGGCGCTAACATCTAATGAACATTCCAGTCTGGTCTTCTCTGGAAGGAGTTGGGGGGTGGTTTTACAGACCTGTAGGAGACACTGGACAAAATGAAGACCGAATAAATGAAGCTGAAGATTGGAGATAGATTAACATCTTTCTTTTGTCTCAAGGATAATTTCCCTCTCTCACCGGTGTGGGAATCTGTCATACAATGAATCTATGGTAATAAAGTTAAATATTAAAAAGATTTGTTCTCATAGACAATCAGTTTTATCCTTGCTTTTCAGTGGGAGTGTACTGGGAAGGGAGGAGACTAGCTGTCACCTAGTGAGTTTATCCTGTGAATGGAGCAGTCTTCGAAGCAGCCAGTCTCCACAGAGCTTGCATTGGACAAAAGTATCCTGGACCCAAAAAATGAAAACCATGAAAAGAAGTTGCTGCAGAACATGGATTCTTCTATTTGTTTACTTTGGCATATTTACCAACTGAATATTTTTAGAATTATTTTGATATTGAGATTCAAGCTTGAAACGCCTCATATATGTGAGAATCAGAAAATGAGTGAATTAAATCCTTCTTCCTGATTATTTTTTAAAAAAATTTAATTGATTTCAGAGAGGAAGGGAGCAGGAGAGAGAGATAGAAACATCAATCAATGATGAGAGAGAATCATTGATTGGCCACCTTCTGCACACCCCCCACTGGGGATCAAGCCCAAAACTCCGGCATGTACCCTGACCGGAACTCGAACTGTGACCTCCTGGTTGATAGGTTGATGCTCAATCACTGAGCCACACCGGCCGGGCTGATTCTTTATATTTCAGTTAAAAAAAACAAACAAACATGTATAACAAACTTTTAATTGTTTGGTTTCTTAAAATAGTTGAAGTTTAAGAACATGGCCAATATTTCCAGCATATGTTAAGACCAAAGAAAGTAGTATTAATAGTACAGCTATAAAAGGTTTTGACTAAAAAAAGAAACATGCAGATAAGAGTTTTCTACTAGGCCAACTGAAAAAGAAAAAAAAAATGTCTCGACTGGAGCCCTAATGAAACTGAGGGTCTTTATGATTTTTTTTATTAAATTTAGCTTTAAACCCTAGCTCTAGAAAGTATATCTCTTTCTATACTCTTCAGAGACCTAGCCTTGCCCCTGGATAGCCAGCAATCCCTGAGGCAGGAGAAGACAGTAGCTGGACTTCATGGTCATAGGTCTGGACCTCTAGTCGGCTAAAGACAACATCTTGACTTAAGCTACGTCTCAGCTCCAGAGCCCTTAGGTGGAAAGATTCCCTGGCTGCTTTCCCATGAAACCAGACAGAGAGATGCTGAATACATGATTTATTACTCTTACCTCATCTCTAACCAATCAGCTCCCAGCACGACCTTGAACCCCCTAACCCACAGGGTCTTATGATTTTGCCCTATATAATCTATAACCTACATGCATCAGGGACTGGATTTCTTTCCCGCATTAGCTTCCCGTTCTCCTGGGTGGTGCCATTCACAATAAAATAGCCAGTCTTTCTTCACTGCAATTCTCAGTGTTTGACTCTGCTAACGCCAGGTGAACGAACGATTTCTGTTCCATGACACTAAACCAATGATCAAAATAACTTATTATCTCCCAGTGGATCCCACTTTGGAAAAATTATTTATTTGTTGACGGTTCAGGTCCTTGGATCTGAAGAACAAAACAAGAAAGCTGGGCACTGTGCGGAGCTAATTCACTGTGAAGGAAGCACTTGGTTCTTTGGATGAGCTGTTCTCTAGGGTTCGCAGCATAGTGTCTTCATAGGCCTGGTTTTCTATCTGTAGTATCCGGATAGAGACCTCGACCCCAGTTTATGAATCAGAGGTGAAAACAGCAGGGCTCAGTTAGGTGATTGGGTTGGATAGTTGTTAATGCAGAGTCTGGAGTTCGAGGTAGGAGACCCCCAGAAAGTTCCAATGGGTCCCAGCATACTTAGGTGAATTCTCCAGTCACTTACCGACGTGTATATACTGTCAGGCATTGTGCTAGGTCTCCAAGATGCTGAGATATGACAGAATCCTGGCTCTCCAACAGCTGCCAGTCTTAGAGAGGGAGGCAGAAAGATGAAGCAATAATGTGATGTCCCTCCTGTGCTGAAAAACCAATAGGCATCCCTCTACAACGGATATAGCCCCACCTGCTCAGTGGGTGCTCTAGCCCCCACCATAGGCCCAACCTGAGTCCCAACTTCCTCCAAGTGCAGCCACACTAAGCTAGTCCCAGTCGCTGAAGTTTGTCCTCCGCTTTCACACCTCCCTGCTTTTGTGCCTGCGGTTGCGCCTTCCTGGTAGGCTCACCCTGCTTCCCCTCCGCCTTCCTACGTCTTCTATCCTTTGAAATCCCTTGACTCAGTCCTCTCCTGCAGGATTCCTGGGATGGATGAATTAAGTCTTAGTGTGCGACTGGGGACGAGAGACCTCACACCCCTCCAGACACTAATTGGCTGAGTCCCCACCTTCAAGTTTCTTCCCCCGGCCTCTTCTTGCCCAGTGGGGTGTCGGTGGTTAAATTTTATTGTACTATCTACTTCTGACACCAGAATCCGAATTAATCATGCAAACCAGGGCCCAGGCTGTCTATTTTTTTTTCCTGTTTCGTAACTTTCTCCAAGTGGACATGAAGTTCTGCATCCAGCTTCACCCTTCCCTTTCCACTGTTCCTCCTTCCCCTAATTTCCATGGAGAGACCCAAGCTGGGGGCCGGGAAGGTGGTAGGTGGTAGGACTTGGAGGAGCCGCGAGGCTTTGAGCTGGTTCACACAGCTCACAGTAATGTCTCCAATCACTGGGTCCAAACCTAGGGCTGCCCCGGGGAGGAACTGGGGAAAGGGGGGTGGGGTGGCCCACTAGACCAGAGAGGGGCTGCTTTTAAAACAAAACAAAACAGAAACACCTTGCTTGGAAACAAACGTGTGTGTGTGTGTGTGTGTGTGTGTGTGTGTTTATATAAAAACAAGCCCTCGTTAAAGGTGCCGCCCTCTTCCCCCACAGGTCCGACCACCCGCTGGGAGTTTGCAAAGAAAGAGGGGCTTTTTGAGTGGGATGGAGGCGTCAACGCCCCGCAAAATGCCGCCTCTCGGCACCGCTCGCCCAGAGCCCGTGGACTCCAGGCAGCCAGCTCCCGGGCCGGGCCCGCCGCGGAAAAGCTGCGGTGAAGAAGGGAACCCGGGTGTCCCCAGCGCCCTGCAGCGCCAGCCGGGGGCGTAGACTCCCCGGTCGCTGCCTCTCCCAGCCCCGCGGCCTGGGCCGTCAATCAAGTTCGCCCGGCCCCGCCTCAGGGCTGCAGCAAACGGCCAATCAGAGCCGAGCTCCGCAGCGATGAGCTCAGTCGGCTCGCTTCCCATTGGGCGGCTATATTAAGAAAGTGGCCGAACTCTTTAAATAGCGGGCGCTAGGGCCGCAGCCAGCGTCTGCCACCGCAGTCTGGCCGGAGTCGAGTTCTCTCCCGCGTTCGCATTCTTGGCGAGGCCTGGAGAGGCCCGGAGGGAGCTAGGCCGGGGCCGCTGCCTGATCTGCGGTTTGCGCACAAAGGCGCCGATTCCGGGGCACCCGGTCTCCTGCCCGTCCTGGGCACTGGGCTGCTTGGCTCTTGCTGCCCGGCCCAGCCCAGCTCATGGCGGCCATCCGCAAGAAGCTGGTGGTGGTGGGCGATGGCGCGTGCGGCAAGACGTGCCTGCTGATCGTGTTCAGCAAGGACGAGTTCCCCGAGGTGTACGTGCCCACCGTCTTCGAGAACTATGTGGCCGACATCGAGGTGGACGGCAAGCAGGTGGAGCTGGCGCTGTGGGATACGGCGGGCCAGGAGGACTACGACCGCCTGCGGCCGCTCTCCTACCCGGACACCGATGTGATCCTCATGTGCTTCTCGGTGGACAGCCCCGATTCGCTGGAGAACATCCCCGAGAAGTGGGTGCCCGAGGTGAAGCACTTCTGCCCCAACGTGCCCATCATCCTGGTGGCCAACAAGAAAGACCTGCGCAGCGACGAGCACGTCCGCACGGAGCTGGCCCGCATGAAGCAGGAGCCCGTGCGCACGGATGACGGCCGCGCCATGGCCATGCGCATCCAAGCCTACGACTACCTCGAGTGCTCGGCCAAGACCAAGGAGGGCGTGCGCGAGGTCTTCGAGACGGCCACGCGCGCCGCGCTGCAGAAACGCTACGGCTCCCAGAATGGCTGCATCAACTGCTGCAAGGTGCTATG
>NW_005367354.1:5675896-5718304 GCF_000412655.1 Myotis brandtii | reverse complement strand
CTACCCCACCTCCCCCGCCTCTGGTCCCGGGAGAGGAGCTTGGCGCCCCGGTGCTGCCGCGCCCCATCAGATGTGCGCCCGTCACCAGCACCAGCGAGCGCCTGCTATCTCTTGTCTGTAACATAGACCACGGGAACGGCGGGAGGGGAGGGTGGGGAGGGCGGGGTGTTATATAAATATAGATATAATTTTATTTTCGGAGGTAGGATGGTGTTATTTAATGGTGGTGGTGGGTGGAGTGACAGGGCGCTAGAACAGCTCTGGGTCAGGCGCCCATCCAAGCAAGAACAGGACTTGGTCATCTTTCCAACCCCTGGGGAAGACATTTGCAACTGACTTGGGGCTGAGAGGACACAGCTTCCAGATTGACGTCTCCTGCACGCCAGCCTCCAGCGAACCCCTCGCCAGCCACGGGCAGGAGGAGGGAGAGTGTGCTGCGGGTTGTTTTTGCCATACGCGAACTTTGTGCCTGTCCTACAAGTGAAAATTGTTCAGTCCAAGAAACCGGGGTTTTCGATTTATTTAAAGGCTTAAAACTTGTTTTCTTTTGAAAGAATTCTTTGCACAATTGTTTCATTGACACTTAATGCACTTGTCATTTGTATAAGACAGTAGCATTCTGACCACACTTGTACGCTGTAACCTCATCGACTTCTGATGTTTTAAAGAAAAATGATGATGACTTTTAAAATGAGAGTTGAAAAAGAAACCACTAATTTTTATTTTGTTTTCTTGAAAGAAAGTGGCAACACCGTTTTTTGCGATTTTATTTGTGCAGGTATGCGCACTGTTTTGAGAAAGGGCAGTAACAAGTATTGGGGCCTATTTAACCCCCCCCCCCTTTTTTCTTCACAAGGCAGTGTCTAAAGCTATGTGAAATTTTCTTTGCATCTCTGTACAGAGAATGAACCTGCCCCTAGCCTTCTTCCTCCCCCTCCCTTCCCCACCCAGTGGTACTTCTACTAAATTGTTGTCTTGTTTTTTATTTTTAAAATAAACTGACAAATGACAAAGTGGTGAGCTTATGATGTTTACATAAAAGTTCTATAAGCTGTGTATACAGTTTTTTTATGTAAAATATTAAAAAATTATGATGATGACATTTATAAAATGGCTCCTGTGGTTAATTTTTTTCCTTTTTATTGAATTTATTGGGTGACACTGGTAAACAAAAGTATACAGGTTTCAGATGCACAATTCTCCAACATTATCAGTACATTGTATTATATTTTTACCACCCCAGGCCAAGTCTTTCCATCACCATTTATCCCTCCTCTACCCCTCCCCAATCACCATACTGTTGTCTGTGTCCATGGGTTTTTTCTTTTTTGCTCAATCCCTCCACCCAGCCCCCCAACACCCTCTTCTGTGGTTTAATAGTGTGTAAAAACAACCCAGTGATTTTGGGGCAAGGGAAGAATTCTGCTAGCAAGGTCTTTTCTTCCCACCAATTCCATTCCCCTGATAGTATTTGTAATAAGTGTGGATGAAATCCCTTTGGGATGTGTGGGGGTTGGGTGGCCATGGGAGACCAGGGTGCTCTTGTCCCAGAGGAAGATAAATGACCCAGGCACCCAGTGTCAAAACTTACATTTTTTACTGTACATTTCCTTTATGTTAAATTTTCATTTCATGTCCTTTTTGTTTTTAAAGTGTTTATAGATTAAACAATACAATAGACATGTACTGTGTATAAGAAAGGCTAAAACGGAATCATTTGGGGGTCTGGGTCAGATTAATTCAATTTACATTATTTCTAGTGGGGAAAAATGATTCGGTTTTTGAACAGCCTTCCAGGACGAGTTAAGTTCGAGAAACGAGGTTCCACTGTACACTGTACCCCATGAAATTGCAGGTTGTTACTTTGGGGCTGGAGCTCCTGGGTAGAGCCCAAATCAAGAGCTGGCTTCTATCATTGAACTTTCATCTGCATGGGCGTCTATACGGGACCTAGAATGCTTTATTCTAAGTACTGAGATGGCCACTGTATGAACAGAGTGCTGAGTTTGGGGCTGGGGGGGGGGCAGTTACTTAAAGTTGGAGCAGTCACAGTCTAAGATTTAATCCTGATGAGCTCTAATTTCAGACACTTAGCTGGCTGCGAGGGGTCTCAGAACCAGACTAGCAGACATACTCGGAGACCACATGAGGATCCTGTCCGGGCACGATGGCTCAGACCTGCCGACTCTCAGCAGCTTCCAGGGGAGGCAGTTTGATAGTGCCAGCCTCTCCCAATGCCCTAAGAAGTGTAGGTTTTGCTTTAGGAATCAGCACTTTCTGGGACCTAGCACTTAGTGGCTCCCCTCCCCTTCCCTCCCCCTCGCTCCCCCTCTCCCCACACCCTGGGCAGAGCCCCACAAGATCCATTTGGAAGTTTGTTTTAAAGCTTAAGGCTTCTGTTCCCCGGTCTTTCCCCAGACATCCAGAGCTTTTGTTGAGTGAGGCAAACCTGGTCGCTGGTGACCTTTCACCCACTTCAACACCCAGGGAACAGGGCCTCCTGTGCAGCCAGGCCCATTGGCCAACAGAGGGGAATTGTCTGGGCTTCCCCAGGCTCAGCCGGGACAGGGCCCCGCTCACCTTCCACCTCCCAGCTCACATTCTCTTTTCTTCATTTTAAAGACAAAACTTCCCATTGAAAAACAAAATGTGACTTGCAGATTTTACAGCTAGCAAGCGCTTTCGTACCAGGGAGCGCAGGACTCAGAGAACAGCTCAGGCTTGGGCTCACTGCCCAGGACTCAGCTCTGCAACCAGCAAAGAGCCTGGAGACCCAGCCCCCCAAAAGGGCCTTTTCTGGGTTTCCTGCCTGGTACCTATAGCTGCCTGGCTTTCTAAAATAGATCGGGAAGACAACCACTCCGATGACGCATGGCGGCCTGAGTTGTGCTTGTTTTAAAATGCATGGCATTTAATAATCCTGCCGGAACACGCTCTTCTTGCTGCATTAGGATCCAACTGGAAAATACAAAGATGAATTGCTGTAGGCTGGAAAATCAATTAGGAAAAAGAGCTAAAACATCTGGTGTTACTCTTAGGATATGAAAAATCATTTTGCACATTTTAAAATAAATGTGCCGATTTCATTAAATTGCCCGTGGAACTGTTTCATGGAGGATAGTGGGGAGTTTTATTGATCCTGGGCATCTTAGAGCAAGGGGCATTGGCTTAGGTTCTCATTTAATCTTCATTTTAAACCAATCCGGATTGTATTTCTGAGGTCTTTTTTACATGCGGGGCAGTGTACTTACAATGGTGGTTTTCAGCCTTAGCCATGCATCCGAATTACGCGGAGGGCTTACACACTCCTGACACAGTGTGTCTGGGATGAGGCCTGAACGTTTGAATTTCTGACAAGGTCCTATGTCAGTGATGGCGAACCTATGACATGCGAACTCATTTTTTTGGTTGATTTTTCTTTGTTAAATGGCATTGAAATATATAAAATAAATATCAGAAATATAAGTCTGTTTTACTATGGTTGCAAATATAAAAAAATTTCTATATGTGACACGGCACCAGAGTTAAGTTAGGGTTTTTCAAAATGCTGACACGCCGAGCTCAAAAGGTTCACCATCACTGTCCTATGTGATGCTGATGCTGCCGGTCTGGGGACCGACCACGCTTGGAGAAACACTGACTTAGACTAAGGTAGAGCCTTGTCAATGCTCAGAGGGGGGAGGTGGTTTAGTTGACAGTAGCTCGGATTTCGGATTTCGGGTGATGTGCCCTGCGGTCCGGACTTCCTTACTCCAGGGAGCACAGCGCTTTCACAGAGCTTCCCTGCCAGGACCAGCCACGCAGAACCCCTGTCTTCTCTCCACATTGTGCAAAGGGGGTCCCATGCCTTCTAGAGGTTTCTTTCTGCCACTCCTGAATGCAGACTGCAACAGCTCTCCGTACTTCTGTCAGCCCTGGCACCTGCTTCCTCAGCTCTGCTGCGAGGAGCGGTACAAAAGCAAATAGCAGGGACAGGGCCTCACTCACCGTCCACCTCCCACCTCACATTCCCCCCTTCATTTTAAAGACAAAACTTCCCATTGAAAAACACTGTCCTTGCCCTGGCGGGCCGGGCTTTCCGGGAGTACGTTCACTAAGACCTGGAGTACAGCGCGCTCAATTGAAGGCATGAAGCCCAGGGCACACCAGGAGCAAGGGAAGCTGGGGAAGGCGTCATGGAGGAGGAGACATTTGAACTGAGTCTTTAAAGCTCCTAAGAGTGGGTGATGTGCAGATGGAAGGTACAGCTTCTTTGTATATCACTTTCGGGTGTGTGTGTGGGGGGGAGACAGGGGCTGGCCTCTGAGGACTAGAACTCACCTGGGTGAGAACTACCTTCTTCTTTTAACCCTCAGCATACATTTCTCCAATCAAGAAAAACTATGTTACCCAGCCAAGTTAAACACAGCCTCTCCCCTGCCCTCCCTGGCCACACACTGGCCAGGAGAGAAGGTTGGTGATGATGGTTTCATTGTTTTCTCTGTGCCTTCCAGGTGGACACAAGGCCTAGCTTTGTGATAACTGTGTTCCTGGGAAATATGCAGCTTGGGCTCAGGAAAGCTGTGCCACCACAAAGGGGCCTTGGTCCATCTCTGGCTGGATGAGGAATCTGGGCACTCAGAATATCCCCCAACTCTCAGAGGCCCCCTTTCTAGCCTGCGAGCTAAGAGTGTAGAGGCCCCAGTTCATTCCTTCCTGTTCATTCTCTTAGTCAACAAATATTTATTGTTGTGCAAGGACTCTAAGAAAGGACTCTGTGCCTACCATTATACCAGAACTTGGGACCCAGTGGACCAATAGGGAGGCCTGGTCCCTCCCCTCACAGAGCTTTCAGTCTAGTAGTGGGTCTAAACAAGTAATAAAAATGATGGTGATAATAGCTAATACAGATTGTGCAACAAGCACTATTGTAAGCTCTTTATCATTTTATTTAATCTCTGTCAATTATCTATTATTGCATAACAAATTATCCCCAAAATGAGTGGCTTAGAACAACATCTATTACCTCACAGTTTCTGCGTGCCAGGAATCCAGACACAGCTTAACTGGGTCTTCTGGCTCAGGGTCTCTCTGAAAACTGTAACCAACATGTTGGCTGGGACTGGATTTATCTCAAGGCTTGGACCTCAATAAGTAGCAATGGAATGAATTCCTTAATTAAGGAAAAGGCAGAAATTTAGAGAGCGCCAACTTCTAAAAAACCCAAGGAACTGACACAGGTTGGGAATAGCTTCTGTGGGGAATGAGAAGAAGGTCTGCTAAGATTGGGCCCCACACAGATAGTCCAGCAATCTCGGGTACTGGGAAAGAATAAGCAAGTACATCACCCCGTTTGGACATGATTTATGTGGAGTGAGCAATGATAAGTAACCAACTGTTTTTATCGCAGAAGCTGAGTC
Source organism: Myotis brandtii (assembly GCF_000412655.1). Lineage (NCBI taxonomy): Eukaryota > Metazoa > Chordata > Mammalia > Chiroptera > Vespertilionidae > Myotis > Myotis brandtii. Next base: position 5,712,905 of record NW_005367354.1, on the reverse strand, counting down.
CAGGGAAGTTGGGAAAGTGCTCCTGTAAGGCCAGACAGGGCGCTGATAACACCAACTGAGAGAAGGCCTTCTCGGACCCCGCCCCTGGGAGGGATCACCACGTGATTGGCCCAAGGAGCTCCCTTCAGAAACGCTGCGGGTGATCCTGGGATGAGCAGGCAGCCGGAGCACGGGAGCACGTTTCCAGGGCAGCAGGCCACCTCCGATGCACCACGTGGGTGGCTGGATGTGCTCAGCTGCTGTCACTGGCCGCTGAGCTGGAATTTTGAAGGAAGCTGGGAAGTTTTGGATTCTGGGTTGGGAGCTTGGCACAGCGGCCCATTTTTTTTCATTTTAGAAATGATGACCTGGAAGTGCAATTCTAAGGGCTGTGGCAGCAGGCCTCAGGCTTTTATGACTCCCTGTGACCTCTGTCCTCTGGCTGTCATTGGAGCCATTTTTCTTCTCCCTTCAATCCTGAAAAGGGAAGAAACCAATGTTACCAGAAGCACACGTCTCGTCGCTTTGTTAATGATTGATTTCGTATGATTCCAGAACTTGTTTGGCCTTCGGGTAAACAGTTGAAACCTTCTGGAGGCACCTACCCGGAATGCAGGAATGCATTTGCTATTACATGGTAGAAAGGTTATAAATGGGACTCTGACAGAGTAAAATATATTATTTATATGGGTGCTTAAAAATAAGTCGCTTGTAAAGTATACACTCTTCAGTGATGGCCTAATATGGGAAAGTGTGGTATCTGGTCACAAAACCAGGCTGACTCTGTACATGGGAAGATCCATCCATCCATCTGCCTTCCTCTAGGTTGAGCAATCTCGTGGCTAAAAATTATTTCCAAGGAAGTCTCGAGTTATAGGCCAAATGGAGACCTAGATTTCATGCACAAGATAATAGCAAAGTAAGTTAGCCAACCTGGGCTCTCCGAAGGGGTGGGTAGCTGTGCCAGCGGAGAATTACACACTGTAGAGTTGGTCACCTGCCAAATCTGAGAGAACAAATAGAGACGAAATGCAGTGAAGGCACAAACAACTCAAAGGGAACAAGAGTGATAGCTGTGCTGAGAAAGCCATGAGTTTTCCCTCAGGCTGATATGATCTGACTTCCTCCTGTGTCATAGTGACCAACGGGTGAGCTGTCTCGCCTGTTAACCAAGGGAATTCAGAAGTCCCAGCACCATGATGAGCTGGGTGCAGAGGAGGCCCCGGACCAGCATCAGCTTGGACCATGGGCCCATCCTGGGTGGACATAACCCTCTCATCCTCAGTTGGGTGATGGAAGAGATTGCAGCTCATGGAGTTTACTAGGGACCTCAAGAAACAGGGGGAGGAAGGTAGCATCGAGGGTGTGTCTCCCCTCCCCCCGATTATAGCATTTATCCCACTCTATTGTTCATCTCCTGCAACAGCACACCAGGTAGTGTCTTTGGTGGGAAAATCAAGGGTTACAAGCAGGAGCCCCAGCTATGTCTACAACTATCTGTGCATTCTTGTGCCCATTACTTTTACCCTTCCCTGTCTTAGGTTCTTTATGTGTAGAATGGAACTAGTTTTTAAGATTAAATAAGGTCCAACCAAGTACTTGGCACAAAAATCCAGCTCAAAGTCCTCCATAAATTGTGATTACCTTCCCTCTGGTGGATACATCTCAGTACCTTTATCACAAAGTAGAAGTGGAGTAAATTTTGTTGAGTAAGTGAGTGTATAATAATAACAACTCTTGTTTATCAAGGACCTTTTCAACTGTAAGCTCCTCAGTGTATCACATCATACTCATTTCTGCAACCTCAGCATCTAATGCAGGGTTTGGCACATAGTAGGGGCTTGGTTACTAGTAAGCTACTGAATAATAGCTCAGGTTCAGAGGGTTCTTGATAAATGGGAGAGTCTCAGGATAGCATGGGCTGACTTGGCACTCAGGGAAGAAGTGCCCACCACTTGAGTCCCAGATGTGGTGACAGCAATCAAGCCCCCTGAGGACTGAGGGGAAGGCTGCAGGGGTCTGGGGACCAGCAGGATTTCTTCCTAGGAGCATGGTGTTCATGAGTCCTTAGCAGGGGCTGGATGGGCTCTATACTAGTCTGCTGACCCAAGGACACATAATGAGGAGCAAGGTGGCCAGGGTGTAGAGCCAGGGTGTAGAGCCCAGCCTCACCTCACTGACATGGCCACAGATGGAAGGAGAGCCAGTTGCTTTTCCAGATGAAGTGAATGCCAAGAAAAAATGCTGCCCACTTCTAAGTGATCAAGAAACATGTGCTAGAAAGAGCCATCCTTTAGTCCTGTGTGTGCAAGACCTGGGACTCAGGCTGCATTTGTAACCCGAGAAAGCAAGTCCCTGCCTATTGTGCAGCTCAGCAAAACAAAGGGAAAACAAAGCAATGAGGAGACTTGATCATCTGACACAGCGCCTCGGAGAGCAAGAGCCCAGTGCGCTATTTCTGCAGGAGTTTACCAAACTCACCGCAAGTGAGCTGGTAATCGCTTTAAGTCTGGCCAAACTGGTTCTCCTGGCACAGAGGTAGGAGCGGGGCTTAATTAGACTGCAGGATCAGACTGGAGGGGGGCCCTTTGTTCAGGTTGGCTCCAATTAAAAAACATTTTTTTTTTTTTTTTTTTACTTTCTCGTTAAATAAGAACAAAAAATTGTAGCATCAGGGGCGGCAGCATAGGGCAGGGGTGCAATATGGAAATTCTCCTTCAAGAGTAAATCCCTCTGTGTTCATCCTCCCCACATTTCAGCTTTTCCAGAAAGCTGAACCTGAACTTCAGTTCCTGGTAATGCTTGGCCTTGACGGGATCCGGGGCTGCGTCCTGGGGAGGCCTGGCTGCAGACTGGAGACTTGGCTGTTCCCGGTTCGTTTTGGCAGGTTTTCTCCATGTGACTTGGAAAGAGATGTCTAAATCCACTCAATTGTGCTAGATTCCAGGTTCTGAGGAGTCTGGGCCAAACTTGGGGGTGGTCTGTGACCTGATGACCTCCAGGTCCGGGGAGGTGGTGCGCTGGTGGTCAGTGGAGGAAGGCAAGGCCAGCAACAGTCACGTGTCTTACCTTGTCTGAAAGTAGAAAGTCTGATTTTTAGAGCTTGTGCTGAAAACGAGTCTGGGGTGGATCCCTGCGTGGGCTTTTGACACATGCTCTTCAAACCACACCAACTTTGCCAGGCTCCTCTTTGGTGACAAAACCAAGAGTTAAAATGCCATTTGAGTTCAAGGAGGCAGGCTTGCACTGGACCTGAACTTGCTTTCTGGAGGGCAGCGGACTGACCACTGGTGGTCCAGGCATTGGCGAGGCTCAACTGGTGAGGGCCACCAGGAATGGGTTCAGGCCCAGAGGAAAAACTTTCTGGGCTCCTTCTCAAGGACAGACAGGCCAAGGACTTACATGTGGGATTTGATCCGCCACCCATCTGGATCCCTGAGCCCTGGTAATTGGTACGGTTCCCCCTATCATCAGCAGCCCTGTGACCTGCCTGTGTGTGTGTGTGTGTGGCTGGGGGCTAGCGCTAGTGAGCAGGGCAAGGAGGCAATGCTAATGGGGTGGGAGCTGGAGGATGGGCTCAGGATTCAGAGCCAGGGGCATTTGAGAGCCCCTCCTCTGGGTAAGCAGAGTCTTCCTCTTTTGGGGAGACCCTCTGCATCTTCTTATACACAGTTGTATGCCTTCAGGAGAGAATGCCCATCTGGGTCTAGCTCTAGCTCATCTTCTGGGGCATCCGCTGCCCTGAGCCCAGAGCCAGTGGGAGGAGGAAGCGTGAAGGCATATCCTCTCTCACCAGCTGCCTAAAATGAAGGTCTTGTGCCCACAGTGTCTCTCGCCTCACCTGGCTTCACCAGCTTCGCACAGCGAAGCTGACTGGAGAGCATCAGGACCCAAAGGCTGCCCAGTCCATTCTACACATGTGGGCTGCACACCTACTGTTCGCCAGGTCTGTGTGAGCAGGTGCTGGGGCAGATAGCAGAGCACCCGGCTAAACTCCCATCCCTGGGTGCTCTCTGTGGACATGCTTCCTTCAACATCTGGGTATTTCAGTAAACAGGGTAAGGGCAGGGGAGTCATAACTGGAATCCTCCAGTATTTTTGTCTTTTGGAAATAAACATGTGCTTAAAGAGCAATAGTTTTTCAATTTGGTGTGGGTAGTGGACTTTGGGGCCTAGGCCGTGGGGGTGAATATCGCCTCCTATGAAAGCCTTTCCTTCACCTCTCAGGACAGGAGGGGGTAACCCTCTGAGGTGCTCTCTAGCCCCTTGCCTTCCCTTTACCCCAGCACCTGCCCATCATATTCCAAAAGCCGCCCACCAGCCCGTGAGCCCCTGAGGTTGAGGACTGTGCCCAGCACACTGGCTGGGACATGGAAGGTGTGCATCGAGCGTCTGTTGAGTGAGTGAGTTGAGTGATTGAGTCTGTGTGGGGCTCCTAGGGCAGAACCAACAGGATACATTCAAGAGGCAGATTTTGGCTTGAAAGAAGGAAGAATACGATAGCAATCAGAACGGTCCCCAAAGATATGAGTCAAGGTCATGAGCTCACTGTCATTGAACATATGCATGGCACAGCTGGTTAACCGCAGTGGAAAATACTGCAGAGGGAATTTAAGTATCAGATGGTGGCGCTCTCAAGAGGCAAGACCAACTGAAGGTGTTCCCCTGCCGGGAAGGGAAGGGAGGGGGCCTGCAGTTAGCTAGGAGGCGCTCCTGGGAGAGGTCCCCGCGAAGGGACAAGCCTGGGTTTTGTTTCCACTAGATCTTCAAAGCAGTTAGATCTCAAACGTCATCCGCCTTTCCTGACTTCCTCTAACTCCCTCTTCTGCTCAAAACACATTGTTCCTTCTTTTATTGCCAGTCCCATACCTTTTTATTGTAGCTGTTAATTAATTATATGGCTCCCATCTAAAACGTGATCTCCTGGAGTACGGGACCCTGTCTTATAATTCTTCTCTCTCTCTTTTTTTTTGTTATTTGCTTTTTGTTGTTGTAGTTTTTTTGTTTTGTTTGTTTTGTTCTTGGACCTGTCTTATAATTATTTGTCTCCCAGGCACCTAGAGCTGGGTGGGCCTGGCACCGTTGAATGACAAACTCAGTGAGGACCTTCCATGTAAGAGAAAGAGTTCATGGGCTTGCTCTGGAGGCAAAAGTAACACATGTGAAAAAAATCCAAGGAATCGTCTAATATTGAACTGCATGACTTTCTGGGACAAAGGTTGATTCATGAGGGAGCTACCTCGGAGGCTGATGGCCTGCAAGCCATCTCCAAAAGGTTTGGGGGAAGGCCTGAAGCAAGAGGCTTCTTCCGCTGCTAGAATGGAAGCTCCAGGAGGGCGCGGCCTTTATTCACCGCTGGGTGCCTGGCAGGAGGTAGGTGCTCAGTTCACATTTGTGGAGTGGAAGCACTTTGCCTGTTGAAGTTTATTTTCCGGAAGCAGAAAGAAACCGTGTTGATGATTAATTTATCCTCACACTCTCAAGGTGATCTGTAAAGGGAAGAAGGACTCACACAGAAGCAGACAATCCCCAGAGAGGGTCCGGACTCATGGGCATGAGACCTGTGCAGCTGAACCGAGCCCAGCACCCAGGAGGGCCCTGCGCATGCTAGTTTGGTGCGATGCTATTGCCAATTCGAAATTCTTAAGTTTTGAACAGGGAGCGCACGCTTTCATTTTGCACGGGGTCCACAAGTTATTATTATGATTTATTCCTGAGAAGGTTTCGTTACACACAGAGAGGAAGGGAGTTCAGTCCTTCTTGGCCATCGCCTTCCTCCTGGTCGCCAGGACGTTGCTCAGCTCTTTTTCTCTCTTCTTCTTGGGGAGGATGTGTGTCCCAGCCTTTCATTGATGAACTTGAAGGCCTGCTTGTCTTTGAAGACCTTGAGCAACTCCATGGCATGCCACCCACAGGGGTCAAAGCCACCCACCCCTCCCATTACATCCTGCATGGACTTGGTGTGCTTGGTGAGGCGCCACGGCCACGGGTATCCCAGAGCCATGGCTGCTGCTCTCTCGTGGCTGCCGTGGCCCCCGCAAGTTATGTAGCCAGACCTGCCCACACAGTGGACACTGTGAGTCTCCAGCATGGGCCAGCGGAAGCAAGGAAGAACCTTCTGCTCCAGACACCCACCTGGCAAACTGACTTGCCCTGTGGGCTCTGGGCAGCCATGCAGGTGGTGTCTCCTTTTTCTTGCCTGGCCTGGATCTGCAGCTGCTTCTGTGTGGCTTGGCTTCATCCATCTGAAGTGACCTCAGGGAGTGGCGGAGCAGCCATAGCCGGTGACCTCACACCTCTTGCTGCTGCCAGCGCGCTGTCACTGGCCTGGGGATGGCTCTCTCCCTAGGAGTCTGACACTTTTATGGCACATGTCGTCAACAGTGGCCTCACCAGTGTGCTTCTCACAGGAACTTCCCACCCTACCCTTTCAAGGAATTTGGGGCATTTCGCTGGCGTGGTTGGAGGACATTAAGTGCCACCCCCAGAGTACTCTTTGCTGATGTCAATCCCTTCCAGCTCTTCAGGGCTGAGTCTAAGGAATGTTCTAGTAAAGAATGAGTTTATGAACCACTGGAGCACCTTCTCAGGGTGGGAGTGATTCTTCTCTCCCTTTGGTTCAAGGACTCTGATCTTGGTGGGCTGGGGCCCTCTCGAAGCACCCAAAGCCCTCTTCATTTCTCTCGGGGAGACCAGCAGTCGTCATGTCTCTAGGGTACCTGGGGGCAGGGCCTCACAGGGAGACCGCTCTTCCATCCCAAGGATCTGTGCCCGCGGTGTGTCTGGCAGGGTGGACTGGCCACTGGAGGGTCTCACTCAGCCCCGAGGAAAGCCACCTTCCTCTGCTCCTGGGACACAGGACAGGTCGGGTAGCTGGGCTTTGGAGAGGGGACCCTGAAAGCCAGACCCACGACGCCCAGCTCCGGCTGCTCTGGATGGAGCCTGGGACGGCCAGCAGGGCTCCTGGTCTCCTGGGTAGGCTGCTTTGTGAGTCTCCAGGTCTATTCAGTGTCCCTGGCGCCGTTCTCCCCTGAACGCTCCTGGCGGAGGTCAGGGCTCACTTGCAGGACAGGTGCGCATCAGACTTCGGAGGAGCCAAGAGTAGTTCCTAACCTTTGCCACTGCTTCCTGGAAAATGAAAAAATGGGAATTCAAGTTAATGAATAGAAAACAAAGATTGTGAAGGTAGATTTTTTTTTTTTTTTTTACAGTTTAAAAGGCTATGTCCAATAGCAGTGTGAGGACCTGTGCTGGGGGGGCGGGGCAAGCTGGGAGAGGTCAATGGGGGAAGAGAGGGGCATATGTAATACTTTCAACAATAAAGATTTAAAAATAAATAAATAAAAACACTTTACCATACACACAAAGAATTACGACTTTTTTTTCTGTGAGACACTATTGTTTTAAATTTTACACACTATCAGCGTGTGAGGGAGACCAGATGTCATCCAATCCAATGCCCTCATTCTAAAGATGGAAAACCGAGGTCTGTGAAGGCCGGGGCTGCCCAAGGTCACATAGCTCATGAGGAGCTGAAGTAAGAGCACAGGTCATCTCCCCTCACCCCCAGGCCTCTGTTCTCCATCAACAAAAAGTTCCTAAGATATTTTAGCTGTTCACTAAACATTCACAGATATATTTTCAGTACAAGGGCAGTGTAACCTCAGGAAGTTCTATGAGCATTTGTTCTTTCATCGTTCATTCGTCATCAACTCTTTATTGAGCAGCTGCTTTGTGCCAGGTCCTGTGCTCAGTCCTAGGAATTCCAAGTAGAACCATGTACGGTCCGTGGCCTTAAAGGCACTTGTACTAGGAGTGCGTGCGTGTGTGTGTGTGTGTGTGTGTGTGTGTGAGCCCAACTAGAAGCCCCCCTGGTACAATCCCAGTGTCGTGTCTCGTTAGTGGAGGTGTCTTTCTCTTCTTTATTTCAAGCCAGAGCTGGAGGCAGATTCAAGGGACCGGAGTACGCTGTCTCAGTGGCTGGTAGAGATGTCTATGCAAATGACCAGACATGACTAATGTGAAACATCTCTCTCTCTCTCTCTCTCTCAGCATGCAGAGCCAGTCCTAAGAGCACAAAATGTCAATCCATATCTCTCTCTCTCTCTCTCTCTCTCTCTCTCTCAGGATGCAGAGCCAGTCCTAAGAGCACAAAATGTCAATTCTGGTTCGTATGTTCCTTCTTTGTCAGATGAGAAAAGTCAGACTCAGATCAGTTGAACTACTTGCTTAATTAGTTAATAACCTAATCCAGAGAGCTAGTAGATTCCTTAAAGGACGTAAACTTTCGGTTTTATTCAGGGACTGAACAATGGGAAGCAGCTTCCCTTAGAAATGACTTCCTCTGAAATGTCACTGCGCCTCAAGTGACATCGTGGGGAGGCATCAAGGCGGCTGTGGTCTCCTGCGGCTCCTTCATAGAATCCCAGGAAGTCACGGCTGTTACAGAGGATTCCCAGTGACTGGAAGTCAAAATCAGATGGCCCCCGATGCCAGTTGCTCCCCCTGACAAAGGCCTGAGACACCCCAGCTGGAGCCGGAGCAGGTGTTGGGCAAGTCTCCAGCCCGAGGGGTCCCCAGGAGCTTGCCGGGTGGTGGGAAGGATCCAGGGCGTGTTCAAAGCCCAGGGCCCCACCACGAGATGTTTTGGGTTAAGCATGGGATTATGGTTCTCCCTTCAAAGGCCATGATAAAAGCTGCTCAGGATGCCCTGAGGGCAGGAGGCTTTGATGCCTCGGGAGGACAGGCCCCTCCCTCTCTCTATAAGTAACTCAGTCCATCCTCGGCCTCAGCACCAGGGCTCTTTGAGCCGGAGAGGCCTCCAAGCAGACCGAGTCCAACTTCCCATTGATGGGTTCTTTCCAGAATATTCTTTTTTTTAAAAAAAATATATTTCTTTATTGATTTCAGAGAGGAAGGGAGAAGGAGAGAGATAGAAACATCAATGATGAGAGAGAACCATTGATTGGCTGCCTCCTGCACACCCCACACTGGGGATGCAGCCCACAACCCAGGTATGTGCCCCCGGCCGGAATCAAACCTGGGACCCTTCAGTCCGCAGGCCGATGCTCTATCCACTGAGCCAAGCCGGCCAGGGCTCTTTCCAGAATATTCTGAGCCTGCTTGCACTCCTCCAGGGAAAGACAGGATGTGGGTGCCTTAGAAAGAGCGCCGTTTCCAGCGTTGGACAGGGCCTTCTCGTCGGGAACGGCTGCCTTCCTGTAATGTCCATTCGGGGGTCTCAGCCCCGCAGTCTGGGGCTCACCCTACTCTCTGCTGCCCTGTGAGGTGTGAGTCTGATGTTTGCTTTGCTCCAGGCCAGTCAGCCACAGAGCAGTGCTGGGCCCTCCCTCCCTGGGTGGTTGGGAAGTCCTTGGCCTCCTCTCCACGGGGAGCTCCTGAAAGGGTGAGGTCCCGACTGCTGGGAAACCCAAAGCCCAAAACGCCAGTTGCAGACTGAGCAAAGCAGAGCTAACCGGGCCGTTTCTCCCTGGCTCAGGGACGGCTCAGCAACCTGGAGCGTGGAAGCCACTGTGTTTGGATTTCCCACCAACTGCCTTGTTTAGCCACCCCAGGGCTGGGCTCTGCTCTGTTCCCCTCTGATTCCTCCCATCTCAACACGAGTTCTAGCTGGAGGCAGACAATTTTCAAGGTGTTTCAGAAATAGTCGAAGTATGAGCCATGGTGCCTTCTGCTTCCCTTGGTTTTGGGAGCTCCAGCTGGGGATCAGGGCACCAGGCTTATTCAGCAGTTTTCTGGGAATGAACCCATTTAGGGCTGCTGGTCGGGTGAGCAGTGGGAGGAAGCGGAGATCTGTGGGCTGGGCGAGGGCCCCCAGCTCCATCTCATCGCAGGCTCCACCATTAACCACTCGCTACTCGGCTTGAGTCTGGATAAGAGGCAGAGGTTGGGCTGTGTTGCATGGCAGCTGGGGGAGCTCCCAGGGTAGAGTGTGACCCTGACACCCCTCCCCCCCCAGGTGACCCCAGAGGACTGGGCAGTGTTTGCCTGGAGTGTTCCTTAAGGAGCTCACCCAGACACATGGCCCTTCCCTTTCACCTACTCAGCAGCATTTATATTCAGCAGAGCAATCCTGAGGCAAATGATTCTTTCATTGCCTGCCTAACTGGATGAGCAAAACCCCTAGGGGTTATTTGGACAAGAGGATAAACGATCTCAGGAATGTGACCCCTCCTCCTAAGTACCGGGGAAAATAAGAGCTTCTGGAGGTCTTTGGGGATTACGGGGTGGGCACTGGGGGTGGGTGGATGACTCTGTAACGGGTCCTGTTTCTTATGCACCAATAGGGCACCCCCTTAAAACAGGAAGAACAAAGGGCGCTCACCTGCTCTGCAGCCACCACGGGAAGCTGGGCAGGCCGTGTGCGCTAAGGAAAATGCTGTTTACACTTCCCTTCAACACACAGTAATGATTGGGAATTAATGTTTGTGCTTGGGGGATGTGTGTGTGTGTGTGTGTGTGTGTGTGTGTGTGTGTTGAGCTGATCACTATGCATTTGATGACCTGAAAGAATGAAGAGGCTTTTTGCCCCATACACGGGTGGGGAGACCTAGACAAGACCCAATGTAGTGTTCCGAGGTCCAAGCCCAATGTCAATTATCCCGCTGATCAGGAGCCCACCTTGAATCATCCTGCCAGGCCAGCGATGGCCCTGGACTGGAGCTACACTGAATAATTCAGACTGGGGATCGAGTGCCAAGGATTCCGGTGTCTCCCACATTACCTCCTTGGCGGGGAAACTGGAAGGGGCAGGTCATCCTGGTGTCTGACTGCAGTGTCTGCTCAAGGGGACGGCCCGGGATTGCCCTCAAGCAGGGAAGGAGACTCGCTCCCATAGACTTGTTCTCAGGGAAAGTCATAGGTCTGAGCATGAGCTCAGTTCAGCCTGGGGTCTGTGTGAAGAGGAAACGCCCAGGAACTTGGCCTCTGCCTCAGACAGGGTGGGGACCCTTCCCCAATCCGGAGACCCTTTTTAGTGGCAACTGCCCTGTCTCGATCCCAGCCCCCCAGCCCCAGGCTGCAGTCCCCATGCCTATTTCCCGAGGAGCAGAGACACGGCTACTGTGCTCATGGGCCCTGCCAGCGATCCGGGTGTCTGCACACCGTGAGCAGGCCGGTCCGGGCCCGAGCAGAGCAAGTTCATGTGCAGCCTGGAGAGTCAGTTTCCAGGGCTCCGTGATGGCTTTGTTTCCCAACTTTTATCTCCAGCTCCAAGAACGGAAGCTGGTACAGCCTAGACCAGTGATGGCGAACCTATGACACGCGTGTCAGAGGTGACACGCGAACTCATTTTTTTGGTTGCTTTTTCTTTGTTAAATGGCATTTAAATATATAAAATAAATATCAAAAATATAAGTCTTTGTTTTACTATGGCTGCAAATATCAAAAAATTTCTATATGTGACACGGCACCAGAGTTAAGTTAGGGTTTTTCAAAATGCTGACACGCCGAGCTCAAAAGGTTCGCCATCACTGGCCTAGACCCTCCACACATTTTTGCTGAATGGATGGATCAAATAATACATAATGAGCCAACTTCTCCACCTCAGTAAGCAGACACCACAGCCTTTCCTTGGTGACTTCTCAAATTGCAGGGTCCTGAAATAACCACCATTAGCAAACGTTGCGGAAGAACATTAATTATATCGCCATAGAGCACCCTAGTTATAACGTGGCCTTTTCGTTTTTGCTTAGGATCTGTTTTATTTGCTGCTAAACAGAAATATGATCTAGGAAACATTTGTCTTGTTGTTTTATAGTTCTTTTCAGAGCTCTTTGTGTTCACACGTGACTCTGGCATCTGATCTTTGCGACGGCCTTGGGCGATAGGAAGGCTGGCTCAGCTTTGTCCTTGCGGCTTCCCTCCTGAGCACGGTGAGGCTGACTGCGTTCCCAGATCCACGTAGCTGAGAAGGAGCTGACCTGAGGTCCAGGCCTGAGGCCTGTGCACTGCCCTACGCTGGGGTGGCCCGGCCATCGGAGTGTGTAATTTTCCTTTTGTTCCACCAAATGAGAGAGGGCACACAATCTGATCCTTATGGAAATGCTGTTATAAGCCAGATGCAGGCCCCGAACGACTCTGCAATTACCAGGGAGAGGGTGTAATTTGGGGAGCTCAGCCTGGGTGGGCTTTATGCTGGAAAGCTCGCTGTGATGAACTCTGCTATTATCAGGCAAGATTCTGTGTGGGAACCAGAAGCGGTGGTTCTGACCCTGCCCTGGCTCAGAGTCAGGCTGCCGTCTGCGCCCCTGGGTCACTCCTGGATTCTGTGTCTAAGGCCGCTCTCCCTGAGCTCCGTGTGAAGGCTGCCAAGGGAAACCCAGGCATGCTGGCCCCGTGGTGACCCGGGCCCTGGGGATCGGGGCTGAACCTGACACGGTGCTTCCACGGCCCAAGGGAAACCCAGGCATGCTGGCCCCGTGGTGACCCGGCCCCTGGGGCCTGGTGATGGCCACCCTCCCCTGGGGATCAGGGCTGAACCTGACACGGTGCTTCCACGGCCTGCAGTTGGTTGCTGCTGGAGAATGTTCCTCTCCTGTGCCAGCCCTCAAGCACTGGGCCGCGACTCCACACAGGAATCCCACTTGCAGCCTTGGTGGGTGGCTAGCTCGCCTCTGATTTTCACCAAAATGCACTGACCTTTTCTGTCCCAGTTTTTGAATCTGTAAAATGGGTGTTTGAACAGCTGCTGTGTGATACTTCCAGGGGGTGCCATGGAGACTGGCATGTATTGAGCTCCTGCTCTATGTGCCACTTTATCTGACTTATTCTTCAAAGCCACCCTCTGGGTAGACACTCCTACCCCCATTTCACAGATGGAGAAGTTTATACATGGCGAGATGCAGTCACCTGCAGGAAAGGAAAAGAGGCCGCACTGATGTCGGGAAGCCGCCCCTCCATTCACAGCTCACCCAGCTTGTCTCCTATTGGATCTCAGCAACCTCAGGAGATGCCAGGCAACCTCAGGGGATGCCAACCTCACACAGGGGCACCTGAGACCAAGCAAGGCCACTTCATCATTTTGTCTTAGCACAGACAAAAATAATGTCATATGCCACCCACAAAATACACGCCCTACTCCCGGCCACAACGTGTGACTACAGCCACCTTACCAAGTACAGCTTCATCTGGTCATAGCCCTCCTTGCAGAAGATTTATTGAGACGCCTGGTCATAGACTCGCCCCGCTTTCTAACAACATCCGGTCAAACAAACTCCCGATCCCTTACAGCCCCCTCAAGCCACCCCACCAAACCCAAACTCCATCATTGGTCCTTTGTAACACCCTCTCACCGAGACCCCCTAGGTGTGAGGGCTCCCTCGCTGCAATGAGCAATAAGCAGGCGTGAGCTTGGTGGCCTGGCTGGAGGGCGTGGACCCTTGACCAGGGGCCCACAGTTGATGAAGGGTGAACAGTGGGTTCAAACTGAGGAGTCAGGCTTTTCTGATTCTGGAGCCTGTGTATTGTCACGTGGACCTCCTGTCTAGAAGAGCCGTGAGAACCAGTCATATCTGCACAGTCAAGTCCTCTGAGACCTCAAGGGAAGGACCATCAGGGCGCGTGCTGGCCTGGACCGGGGCATTTCACTCGGAGCTTCCCAAGTGCTCAGAAAGCATCACCACTAGCTAGTGGCGTTCCACTTGCTGGTTGTTTGAAAGGGGAAACAGTGAATGCAGACGCCCCAAATCTATGTGGTCACACCCCTTGGACAGGCCAGCAGCATGGGGACGCCCACAGCCTGCAGAGTGACTGCCCCCCCCCCCGACACACCCCATGGCCCAGCCTCTTGGTGCCTGGCACATGGAGGCTGCCATGTGCTCTGTTGGCAAGGACAGCTGAAAACCTTTCCCCAGTATTGTCCTTTGTTCCTGATGCTGTCCCTACAGCAGTGTCCTTGATCCCAGCAGGACATTGGCCCGCGATTTAAGGAAACGGCTAGCTGTTCTCAAGACCCCCTGAAACCCAGTGGTCCATGCACCTGATGGCTCTTGGCCTAGACTTTGGCATAGCTCCCACCTGGGAGCATCTGGCACCAATAGCAGGGAACCAACCTTGCCTCCGCAGCGGCTAAGATAATGACAATTATTGTGGTTGCTCGTTACTGGCACCATCCATAGTGATTGTACTGTGTCAGGACTTTTCCTACTTCTCTGATCCTCATAAAAGCCCTATCAGGTGGCTATTATTATTCCCTGTTTACAGATGGATAAACGGAGACTTGGGACGTTTGATTCGAATCTGAGCTGACAGATTGCAAGCGGCAGAGTCAAGACTTGGGTCCAGATCTGTCTCCTAGACTCTCTATTCCCCGCACCCCCCCCTTCCTGGGCTCTGACTATCTGGCTGTCCTACACACACTCGAGTGCCTGCACAAATCATGCAACATGGCAGTGGGCACAGTGCAGTGCCCGCCTAGACCCCCATGGGGACAGAGGACTTTTCTCCTAGTTGCTGGGACTGCTGCTGGCTGACGGCCTCTCTGGGAACTGCTCTTTGCTGAAGCCTTGCCCAAGGGGACAGCCCACATGCCACCTAGAAAACTTTTAGCTCGCTCTCCTTCGTCACAGTCTGCTTCGTGGGGACCCACCTGTGACCAGGATATCTTGCAAGATCAGCCGGGGGTTTGTAGATTTACCCGCTGGCTTTTGCAATGTCTGGAGGACGGTGGTGTCCCCAGCAGGAAGGACAAGCATTCCCGTGTCCTTGGCATCCGTCAGCGTGGGCTCTAGGCTCTTACCTGTTTAAAAGAAGTTCTCTGCCACACAGGATTGCTGAATATATGTTTAGCAGGGAAGCCCACAATTAACCCTTTCTTTAAAAAAATAAAAATAAATTCTCGCCCGGCCGCTGTGGCTCAGTCATCCCATGCACAGGAGGTCAATTCCCCGGTCAGGGCACATGCCCAGGTTTTGGGCTTGATCCCTGGTAGGGGGCATGCAGGAGGCAGACGATCCATGTTTCTCCCTCATCAATATTTCTATCTCTCCCTCCCTCTCCCTTTCTCTTTCTGAAATCAATAAAAACACATTTTTAAAAAAGAGATTAACTGCAAAAAAAAAATATTAAACAATAATTTCCAAATTAGAGGGCCTGACAGTCCAAGATTATTTTTAAGGTAAATGAAGAATATTCGCCTTTATAGTTTAACCCCTAAAGCACAATAAGTCATTCATAATGCCTTGACTAGAGTAAACAGCATGGTAGTGGAGATATTATTACCTGATTCTACAAATTGGTCATCTCTTTAGTTCTATATGCCAGCCTCTGTGGTGGGGGTTAGGCAGACAGAGGTGAATCAAATCGTTTCTGCATTTTGAGGAGCTTCCTATCTTGTAGGGGAGGTTGATATCAAACCAATCACAATAAAAAGTACAATGATAGCTTTGAGGTCCAGACTTTGGTTTAAAATTTTGGGAAAAAATAACTAGGCATTAATTTCCATACCAGTTCAATGAAAATTATGAATAGGCCAATAAAAACCGTTAGAAAGAGGAGTATGATTTAGGAGTTTGCTCATCTTTCCTACTAGGTCCAAGCAGGCCTTGGCTGTAACCGCATGGGGCTGGGGACACCCAGGAACTTTATGGGAAAGCTTCTGGAGCATGATTTGTGTGTGAGAGTGATTGATGACTTTGGCCCCTTCAGGCTACCTGCCAACGTCTTAAGAGTTATTGTCTTAAATATTAGTTGGTTGTATTTCTTTCCTACTTAAAAATCTGTAATTCTCCCCTTCTATCCCCATTGCCTCCTGGATAAAGTTCACCCCCTCTTCTCCTACTATTCCCCATAAAACTTTCCTTTGTGGTCCAACTGGCCCACTCACTGAACCCCAAAGTTAGGGGACCTTCTAATCATCCGGGTCTCCTTGCCTTTGCTCATGCTAGACCCTCTCCTGGAATGCCTTTTCCACTTCTCTTGACTGGTCTAACTAGTGCACATCCTTCAGGCCAGCCAAAATGATTCCCTGAAAATTCCAACCTGAAGTGACCTCTCGCCTCTGACAGGTCTTCTATTATCTGTTTGCAGGACAACAAAGCCCCATGACCATGGTGACCCTTCATCCTGGCCTTGACCTGCCATTTTATTTTATTTTACTTTTTAAAATAGGTTTTTATCGATTTTGAGAGAGAGAGAGAGAGAGAAAGAGAGAGAGAGAGAGGGAGCTGGAAACATCAATGTGAGAGAAACATTGATTGGCTGCCTCCTGCACGCCCCCTATTGGGGACTGAGCCTGTAACCCCGGGCATATGCTCTGACCCTGGGAATTAAACCACAACCTCCTGGTTCATAGGTCAATGCTCAACCACTGAGCCACAGGAGTTAGGCTTGACCTGCCATTTTAATGTGTTCTGTCACTCAGCTTTCTGTGAAAACTTGTGTCCCTAAGAAGACCTTGAACTAACCTGGGAGGGTTGGGCTGGGTGTCCCGAGAAGTGGCCTGTGGCCTTTTTCTTTTTCTTTTTTTTGTTGGGGGGGAGCCTCATTGCTTTCCTCTGTGATGTGATTCATTGGGCCAACCTGGAAATGAGAGGGAGCTGTTCCCTTCATCTCTTTACGAAATTTCGGCACATTTGGCGCCTCGAATATTGAACAGAATCAAGCCTGCTACTTGGGGGAAAGAGGCAGCATTTTTCACTGTTGAGAATACATTGCTCCAAGTTCCTTTTCTTTTTAAGGAAAGCAGTACATCAAGGGGGAGGCAATAGCCTCTGTGTGACTCTGCTTGTTTTTCTGGGAACAGTGAGCAGAAGCTGGCCTCGGTCCCAAAGAAGGAAAGAAAATGCTTTTCAAAATGCGAACGGCCTTGCAAACTCGAGATCCGTGTGTGGTATGTGTCCTGATGTGTGTGTGTCTCAATGTCTGGTCATACTGTTCTGGAACTTTCCATAAGTGGAAAACAGACCTGGAATGGTGCAACTAGAACTCTGCAAGGATCCCAGGCCAGCCCTTCACGGTCCAGGGCAGGAAGTGGGCCTGCACGGAACAGGACTTCTGAGGGATACATTGATCAGCGGGACCCTGGCTCATCTTTATTTTTTATTTTTTTATTTTTTTAAATTTTTTTATTGATTTCAGAGAGGAAGGGAGAGGAAGAGAGAGATAGAAACATCAATGATGAGAAAGAATCATTGATTGGCTGCCTCCTGCACGCCTCCTACTGGGGATTGAGCCTGCAACCCAGGCATGTGCCCTTGACTGGAATCGAACCCGGGATCCTTCAGTCTGCAGGCATATGCTCTATCCACTGAGCCAAACCAGCTAGGGCAGCTGGCTCATCTTTAAAAGGCAGACATGGAACCCACCAGAGTACAGCCTGGCTCCCAAGACCAAGGCTGTGCCCAAGGGGCAAATTAAACTGCTCCTTGGCTGTTGCAGCATCAGCAAAGGCAGAAACCACAGCGCTTCCTCCCAGCGCGGCCAGGAGGCCCGGACCCCAGCCACTGCTGAAAGGCTCCTGTCTGCCTGAGCACCTAGCCCAGACCGCGAACATGTCCATTCTCTTCCGAGGCTGCTTTGGTCTCTCCTGCTAGGGCCCTGGCCTTCCTGAGATGGCAAAGAGGAAACCGGAGTGCCCATCAGTTCGCAGGGTGTCTGTCGGCACTTTCTCTGGAGAACCTTTAACCTTGGGGGGAGGAGACTTGGACTCATGCGGGGTTCAGGCTCAGCGAGCGGAGAGCGACGCTTGGGCCTGGCTCTTGACAGCACCCCCAGCCCCAGCTGGCGTGGAAACTTGGCCTTCATGCAGGAGAGAGACCTGATGGGGTTCCCAAGGGCTGGCCCCAGGCAGAGGAACCCACTGATTCTGCTTCTGCCTCCTCCCCCCACCCCCCAGGCCTGGGATAAGAATGCACGGGTTCCCAAGGGCTGGCCCCAGGCAGAGGAACCCACTAATTCTGCTTCTGCCTCCTCCCCCCACCCCTGGATAAGAATGCAATCAGACTCTTGTCTGGGGGTTGTTAGCTAGCAACCCTCCAGCTGCCTGGGCTGGTGGAGACAGGGAACTTCCTCAGACAACCTGCTTTGGAGGAAACAGCCATTTCTGGGCCAGACGTGCACTTTAGCTCCCACTCTGTAATTAAGTGTGAAACAGCAATGAGCAGCTGGGCCCGTGGCTGCCCTGGCACTCGGCTCTCTGCCCGTGTACTGCCCGGCCTGTTTCTGGCCACGTAGCGGCTCAGCTGACCTCACGCCCTGCCCCTTCCCGCCCCTCCCCTCCCGAGGGGTTGCGGGCTTTACTCCTAGAGATGCTGGGTTGAGGCAGAGAAATAACGGAGTCTCCTGTGGGCACAGAGCATCAGACCCCCCCACCCCCACCCCCAGGGCCCTCGCCTGGGAGCCGGCTTTCACATCCTGCTAATGGGCCCAGGCCTCGGACCCTGTGCAGCTGAACTTCTGGCTGGTTGGTCCTTCCATGATAAAGGGCCAGAGACCAGGGCTTCCCAACTATGGCAGGGTAGGCCCCCTGCCTGAGGCATCAGAGTATTGCCTTGGTCTCCAACGTGGGCTCATGGAAGGAGGCAGTCTGGACAGGGCAATCAATGAGGCGCCTGGGGGAGTCCCACGGCCTATCGCGGGAGCCACGGAGAAGTGTCTATACAGGGTCTCCCCTCTGGAAAGCCCTATGTTCTGTGAGCCCCCTCTTTTAAGGGGCTCAGTGGGACTGATTTCTAACTCCTGAGCGCTTTCTTCGGCTCTAAGAGTCTGAGCAGCCAGTTTAAAGCTGCCCCTGAACAGCTGGCTGGGGGGTGGGGAGGGGTGAGGAGAGGGAGAGGAGGGGTGTGGGGGGAGGTGATTGAACAGGAGGAGGCTGACTTTTGAGAAGGATCCGGCCCGAACTTGGGGCTGTGGACACCCGGGCCCCCCCAGTTCTGTGCTTTTGAGGTCACGGTTTGGCGGCCATGTTTTCTGGCACCCCTTAGGAAAGGAAGGACACTTAAGAATTCAGGCGTTTGGGCGAGGGGCTGTGGCCCACAGATGGCAGCCTCTCAGCCTGCAGCCCCGCCCGGCCTTCCCACCGGCACCCACTCCCAGGCCTGTGGGGTGGGGGCAGGGAGCACGCCCAGAGGGAAGTGTACAGCCCAGCAGCAGTGCCTGCCTGTGTGAGGGAGGGCCAGTTGGAGCTGATAGATTTGAGAGGCCCCCCACCCCCCTCCATCCCCAGCTTCTCAGAAAGTGTTGACAGATTGGCTGCATTTGAAAGTTTTCGGTGCAGTTTTTTATCAGGCAGATGAGGGAGGCCTGTCCCCACGGCCCCCCCCTCTTTGTGTTGTGCAGCTAGGGAGACTGAGGCCTGAACGGCCAAGGCTCCTGCCCAGGTCATGCATCGGAGTAGGAGCTCCTTGGCCCTGAGGTTCTTGGGCAGGAAGCAGGGCTCGCTGCTGCTGAGACCTGGTCGTTTGCTATGCGGGACCCTCGACCCTGCTCACATGCCACCTCTCGGGTGGGGTGTCTGGCTGGTCCAACTCTCTGCACTTACAGGACAGGCCCGGGGGCTGCTGTCCAGCATCTCGGTTTGCTCAAGGCCTCAGCCTGACATCTGGGACCGGGCAGGGCGTGGCATGGATTCTGGAGTGAGGATTGTGGGACCCGCATGACCCCGGGGCTCAGGCAGCCTACAGAATACTTTCACTGACATGTGAAAGGGATGGAGCGCTGGGCTCTGTCCCAACAGGTTCATGGCCCGGAGTGCACCTTCTCTCCCCCTTGCTGACTCTCCCTCTCTCCCAGACAACAGTTTGAGCAAACCAAGCGAGCCCTAGCCCTTTTGACTACTTTGTCTGAGGACAAACTTGTAGGCCAAGGGGAAACCCAATTACTGTGCCCTTTTGTCTTTTTTGAATTCCTCCCTAATCTATCTATTAAAAAACAACCTCGAGAGTGGGAGAGAGTGGGAGCGTCGGCGAGGACCCCTCAGCCTCGCACGGGAGGGGGCGACGCTGAGATGGGGGCGGCGGCGGCGGTGGATTGCACTCTCTTTGTGGGCAACCTAGAAACTAAAGTGACCCAGGAGCTCCTTTTCGAGCTTTTCCACCAGGCGGGGTCAGTAATAAAAGTGAAAATTCCAAAGGATGGCAAACCCAAGCAGTTTGCATTTATGAATTTCAAACATGAAGTGTCTGTTCCTTATGCAATGAATCTACTTAATGGAATAAAACTTTTTGGAAGGCCCATCAACATTCAGTTTAGATCAGGAAGTAGCCATGCCTCACAGGATGTTAGTTTGTCATATTCCCAGCATCATGTTGGAAATTCAAGCCCTACCTCCACATCTCCTAACAGACATGAAAGGACTATGGATAACATGACTCCATCACCACAGATAATTCAGAGATCTTTCTCTTCTCCAGAAAATTTTCAGAAACAAGCAGTGATGAACAACGTTTTGAGACAGATGTCATATGGCGGGAAATTTGGTTCTCCACATCTTGATCAATCAGGATTTTCCCCATCAGTTCAGTCACATAATCATAGTTATAACCAGTCTTCAAGCTCCCAGTGGCGTCAAGATACACCATCATCACTGCGTAAAGCCAGGCAGAGTTCTCATCCCTACCTAGCAGACAGACACTATAGCCGTGAGCAGCATTACAGAGGACACAGAGTTGATTACTTCTATGAAGACAGGAATCACAATGGCTGGAGCCATGACCACGATAACAGGAGAGACAGCAGTAGAGCTGGAAAGTGGCATTCATCTCGAAACCAACAAGTGTTCAAAGGACATTGTTTTTATAGGGTCATCCTAGGCCCTTCGGGCTGAGTTGGTCTGGGAATGTTTTGTTAAAACTGTACAGAGCAGTTTTATAAGATCCCACATTTCTTTATAAATTTTTAAAACATGTAGCTATCTATAGTCTAATACAGAAATGAGAAGACTTGTGATTACTGTTTTTACATTAATAACCTTTCACCTCAGGGTTTCATGAAGAGGAAAGCGTTCAATGCGCAAAAGAAAGTTCAGCAATTTCTAATCGTTTTAGAAATTGAGGAAGGCACGTGTTATATGTATTGGTTGTATCATAAAGCAAATATTTTAATGATCTATTCTCTATTGTATTGCAAGAACCTGCTTATTAGTGAATCACATTTTGTGTATATAATAGAAAACATTCAAGTTGGTAGTCTAAAATACAGTAGTATTTTGTGAACAAATGAGAAAATGTAATTTCAATGATTCGTTTTACTAACATTTGAGAAAGATTATTGATAAAGTTTGAGAATAATCATATTGTTTAATTTCATAGAGAATGTAGGTGTATAAGGTCTGTGACATGCTCTTTGAGTTTTGCCCTAATTGGATATCAAGTGTAAATCTACACTTCCTATTTCGTTAAATAATATTAGAATTTTCTCATTAAACCATGTTTGACTGAATAACTGAAGTCACTCAGGAAGTTAAGTATCTGTAAATGTTTTTTCTTTTTAATTAAAAATTCAGTGTTAGTGTAAATTCTCCTTTTTAGGAAGAATAAAAATGCAAATGCAGAGTCAGATAAAATGATTTGTGAAAGGATGCTTGTTTGGGAAAAGGTTCACAAAGCCTTTAAGTGCTGCCTATTACTCAGGGTATGTGTGCAAGGACACGTTGTATTATAGGGATTATGCATGTTGTCTTTCTGTTTGAACATTTGAAAGAGTTAAATCTTACACACTTTCTGATTTTAAAATGTTTAAATCCTGTTAAAACTTTTATGTATCAAGATGTTTCCCTTTAATTGTAGAACTTTATACAAATTCACTCCTTGATATATTTGAATCCTTTTTAATAACTATAGCATTTTCATACTGTTACTTTTTAATATATTGAAAACATAAAAAAAAACAAACAACCTCGAGCGGGCTCCTCACTAAATGGGCTTTAAGCAGAGGCATTAGCCACGTGACCATCCTCCCTCGGGGCAGACACACAATTTATCTTTCAGCGAAGCACAGGGCGACTTAACACACCAGCCTGAGAACAATGGCCATTGGCCCCATCTGTCCCCATGAGGAGGAAGAGGCAGAGCAGGGGCTCTGACCCCATTAGGGACTTCGGGGCAGCTTCCATAATGGTGACAGCTTAACTGAAATGATTTAGTAGAGGCAGGGCAGGGGAAGGAGGCACACAGGATCGCCCGGGGCTGAGCAGAGCTGGCAAGGGGTGACCCCCTCCTTTTCATGGAGGAGCCTGTACAGATAGGCTCAGCCTCTTTCTTCTCCCTCAGTGGCAACCCCCCGCCCCCCAAGTCTCCTTCCAGGTGCTGCGAGGAGGAGGGTGTCTCATGGGATGTCCACTCCCCTGTGTGGTCCCGGGTGCAGTTTCCGGGGCTGCCCCGAAGGGGTGGGGGTGGAGGGGTAATATTCCTGTGGTTGGCAGGAGGTTGGCACCTGGGCACTTTGGTGGTACCTATGCACTTGGCCCTGTAGCCGTTGCTGCCCTGCCCCACAACCACTGAATCGTGGGCTGGACCAGGCCACAGACACGGAATTGAATCCATTCTTTTTTCTTCCCAGAGGAAATGGGTGTAATTGCTCTTCCTCAGCCTGACTTGGGAGAAGGCTGACTCTTGCCCTGGGACTCGCAGCGCCAGCCCCTGCCCTGGGCCAGGCAGAGTCAGATTGGGCACACGCTGTGAGCCAGGCTCTTTCTGCCAGCCCAGGGCCTCACCCTCTGCTCCCTGCTCTGCCCTGGCCCTGTCGCTGGGCCCAGTGCCCAGGGACCTGTTCAGGCTGCAGAGGTGGTACTAGGAGCAGAATTATGAGTAAAGCTTCCCAGAACCACAGAGCCTCAGGAAAAAGAACCACGTAGGAATTTAAAGCGTTCTGATGTCCACGTAAGAAACGTCCAAACCTGTAAGAATTTTTGTGAGTTTATTTGAGCCAAACTGACGACAATTGCCGGTAAGCAAACTCTCAAAGGATTACGAAAGTGCTCCAGGGAATGGCAGCTCTGCACCTTATTTTATGCATTACAATCAAAGGAGGAGGCAAAAGGGAGATACAAGAAATCCACTGGTGGTAGATTAGGGAGGCAGGAGAAGGCAAAGGGTCGGGTGGGCGTGGGGAAAGGGGAATCTCTGGGATTGGATAAAAAGTAAAAGGAATAGACACTCTTACATTTGTGATTCTAGGGTAGTTAACAGTTAATTAACACGATAACAATAACAGTGAGGGGTTTTGTGCTCTCTGCTCTGGCCCTGAGATCTGCCCTGAGGGGTCTGGAAAAAGGAAATTACGCTGACATTCCAAAGGTCTGTATCACAGATGCAGAAGGACAGCAGACAGGCTCAGTTAAGGTAGAGACTGACCTTTGTCGCCCAGCTGGTGTGGCTCAGTGGTTGAGCGGCTACCTGTGAACCCAGAGCTCACAGTTTCAGGGCACATGCCCGGGGTGTGGGCTCCATCCCCAGTGTGGGGCGTGCAGGAGGCAGTCTATCAATGACTCTTTCTCATCATTGATGTTTCTATCTCTCTCTCCCCCTTTTTTCCTCTCTCTGAAATCAATCCTATATAATAAAAGGCTAATATGCAAATAGACCAAATGGCAGAACAACTGAACATCCGAACAATCAGTCGCTATGATGTGCGCTCACCACCAGGGGGCGTGTGCAGAACATGGCGGTTGTTGGCTGCAGTGGGATGGTGGAGCAGGGGCACCAGACCAAGGTGGGGCACCGGTCGCTGTCATTGGGGCGAGCCTCTGGTGGTTACTGAAAATTCTTTGCTCCCATGCAAAGCCGTCCCGCCTGGCACTTGCACCTGCTGTCAGCGCTGGCCCCGCTTGCACCCACTGCTGGTGCCAGTCCTGATCCCTTGGTGCCATCAGCGGGTGCGAGCAGTGGGGGCTTCTCCACCTCCCCCAGATCCTGAGGGGCGATTGCGGTGGCAGACAGGGGCCAGGGGGCTGCAGCCGGAGGAGCCAGGTGGGGTCATGGAGGATGGGCCGAGACCTGCCCCTGTGCCTACCACAGCCTTACTGCCTACAGTTCCTTTCAAGGGACACGAATTCGTGCACTGGGCCCCTAGTAAAGATATATTTTAAAAAATGAAATAAAAAAAAGAAGGGTAATAAGCGAGGGTCAGGGTGCCCTGGCTATTCCTGTGAAGACCCAGCTTGGCAAGCCCACCCTTACCTGGGAGGAGCGGTGACTTTCCCTGCGCTCACAGGGGCCAATGCTGACCTCTGGGAAGGATTGTACTGCTTGATTTTTGCAGACATAGAAGGGTTCGCTCATGCTTGGCTGCACTGCAGGGAGCTCAGGCTCTGGCTTCCTGGGGGCCTCTAGGCCAGGTCCTCAGCTTTTCTGCTCCAAATCCACGCACCACATCCCAAGGCGCGGCCTCCTGTGTCATGGGCCTGACTGGGGCTCCTGGAGAGGAGGCAGCCAAAGCTGGGGACCGGGAATCCATAACCGCTGGGCACCGGCCCTGGGAGAGCCCGGCAGGCCATCCCCAGGAACAGTCTGTCAAAACAGGGCCTCTGATCTTTAGGAGGGAAGGCTCCAAGGCTGACTTTGGGGTCTCCTGCCCTGTCCTGGGAGAGGGCTGACCCTGCCAGAAGTCTGTGAGGCCTTAACCCAGCTCTGTGGTCCTGGAACCCCCTCTTCCCGCCCCCTCCCCTCCGCCCAAGGGGCCCTTCCACATTCCAAGTGCTTACTCAGGACGTAGAGGAACAGGCAGCTTCGTCCTAAGGCTTCCCTAGGCTCAGCACTGCTGTTTAAGGCCATCTGGCTGGTCTGATATGCTCAGCTCCAATCTTGTCCAGAGTCACATACACTCCTCTTCCTTCTCCTCTTTCTTTTAAATTTATTGACTTCAGAGAGGGAGAGAGAGATAGAAACATCAATGATGAGAGAGAATCATTGATTGGGTGCCTCTTGCCCACAACCAGGCATGTGCCCTGACCAGGAATCGAACAGTGACCTCCTGGCTCATAGGTCGATGCCCAACCACTGAGCCACATTGGCTGGGCTAAAAAATTTTAATTATGAAATGATTAAACATACAGAAAAATTGAGACAATGGTATAATAAATCCCTCATGCCCATTGTCTAGATTTAACAACAATTAATATTTCGCTATATTTGTTTCATCTACATTTTTACTTAAGTATTTAGAAACAAACTACGGATATACATTTTACCCTAAACACTTCAGTTTGTATCTCTAAGAATAAGAAGCTTTCTACATGACCATATCATTGTTGTAGCATCAAAATGAACAATTTCTTAATATTGTCTAACACCAAGTCTGTATTCAAGTTTCTGCAAATGTCACAAAACTGTCTATTGTGGTTGGCTTACTTAAACTAGAATTCAAGCCAGATCCACATGCTGCATTAGGCTGTGAAAACTCTTAGGTCTCTTAAACTAGGTCTATGCCGTCCTTCCCATGGCATAGTCACGTTGGAGAAACCAGGGCAGTTGCCCAGGTCATACCCGGTCTCAGGACCTATGGGTTCCGTGGGCAGGTGCCAGGAGAGGTCCTGCCCTGTCTGGGCCACGGGAGTCCCCTGCAGGCATCATTGAAGAGGTCCAGGGGCACTTCCTTAAAGCCCAGAGATGCGGGCCCTCCTTGGGGAGCTGCTGTGACGTACAAGATCTCCCAGAACAAGAATAAAGGCTTTGAGGCCCTGGCGGTTACACCAGTCCGCCAGGGAGAGAAGTATACGTAGAGGCTCTGGGAAGGACTTTGAAGATGAAGGCCAATGACTCAAGGCCTGTCAGGGCCATGACTCTGGAACCTCCGCTCCCTCTGAGGGCGGGGCCTGCTGGAGCCCTGGCAGCTTCCCACCCACACACTGTTCCCTTTGATGGATGCTGGGCCTTTCCTTGGACTCTCCGAAGGTCCCCTCCCTGGGAGCAGCTTCTCTTCTGGCTCCAGTGTGTAGCAGCTGCTGTGGCAGCTGTGACATTGTCCAGACCCCTTCCCTGCTCCCCATGGGGCTGCATCTCCCGCCCCACCCCCCACCACCTCCTTACTTAACCCGCTCTCCAGGCTGCTCCCAGGCCTGTGGCTCTGCGCATGTTCACTGCAAACAAACAGGATTTCCCAAATCAGTCTGGCTACTGGTATCACAGGGGAGGCCAGGCGTGGCTCGGGAGGAACTTGTAAAGCAAGGCTGTAAATGAAGAGATAGCATTTTCCCCCGTTAGATGGGAAAAAATAATTTAAAGGTTATAACCTCCAGTGTGGCCAAGGGTGTGGGAAAACAGTCTCTTGCTTTCTTGGAAGAGGATGATTGGCCAGCCTTTAGGAAAAGAAATTGACCACATCTTTCAACATAAAAAATGTACATGTCTTTTCATCCGTTCTTTCATTCAGCAATATTTACCGAGTCCCGCTGTGTGTGAACACTGTTCTAGTTGAGTGTTGGGGACACAGCAGTGAATCAGACAGACGAGGTATCTGCTCCTGTGAAGCTTGTACTTTAGTGGGGAAAGCAGATTCTAAACAAAGCACAGAGAAGGTAAGTCACTTGCCCAAGATCACACAGCATGTAGATGTAAAGGTGGAATTCGAGCCCCTGCATTCTGACTCCAGAGTTTGTGCTCTTAAACATCGCACTGCATTAACAGACAGGCCCTGAGATTTTAATGTTCCCTAGGTACGATTTGCTATTTCTAGAGCAGAGTCTTGAAAGTCCCCCCGGGGTATCTTGGCATTCACGGGAGCAAGAACAGCTGGTAATGCCTAGCTCTAGCCTCCTTCTGTGGTTGAGGAACTCGTCTCCCTGTGCTGGGATGGAGAGAGTAATCCCGTCACTGTCCAGCTAATGCCCGAGATGACACACCACTACGTTGCAAGCCTGGAGGGCTGTTCCAGAATGAGTGAGTCCATTCTAGATTTGGAGCAGGATTGGGGGCGGGGGCATTCAGGGAACAGACTACACAAAGCTCTTCTCTCTCCCTTACTTCCCATTCTCTTTCTATCTCATTAGGATGAAAAGACAAAAGCAATTCCAAGGAAATGCACCAGAAGTATCCCTTCAGCTCTGCTCATGTCCTGGCAGAAGGCTCACACCACACCACGCTCTGGGGCCCGGGGCCCGGGGCGCCAGGCACTGCTCTGGGGTCCCCGGGAAGCTCGAGGAAGCCGCATGGGGTGTCTGGCTGAGACGCAGGCTGCTGCCAGGCAACTTTGCGCATTTGGTGGCTTCACTGGATACTCATCAAAAGCTTGGCACAGACACTTCCCTCCTCCAGTGACAGCTCACACTTTGGAAAGCATCAAATGGCTCTGAAATGTGATAATGGCTTCTATCAATTTCTGCACACAGGACGAGATATTCCACAGCAAGACTATTTGTCTCAGCCTTCTGGAACTGTCTGGGCTTCCAGACTGACAATCCCCTGCTCCCCGGAGCAAGGTCTGGTGGTAGATGGGGCCTAAGTGGATGGGACCATGTGGGGGAGAAGAGCTCGCAGGAACGGCCACCTCTCCGCACTCCATTTGTGGGGTGGGGGAGGGGAGGATTCTGGGACATTCCTTAGCCAGGCAGCAGGCACAGCTGTGACCCGCAGCAGCTGCAGAGCCCAGAATGGGTCTGAGCGTGGCCTCTCCCTCCTTAGGCCTGGCAGACGACCTCCTGCTCCATTGCTGGCTTTGGGTGGTAGGGGCAGGGCTCTCCCTCAGGTTTGAGCAGGCGCAGAGAGAGAGGGTGTCTTAGGAGGTGAAGGACAGTGGACCAGAAGTGCAGAGGTGGCCTCCTGCCTGGTGTTTGTGGGGAATGAAAGGAGGCCGCGTTGGTTGTTTTGATGCATTTGTGATTGAAGTCTTACTCCTGTGTAGAGCCTAACTGCTGGGATAGGGCATGCTGGGTGGAGCACACCCTGGAGGCTGCGTGGTGATCCCGGTGGGGGCCATTTGGGCTGGACAAGGAGGGGTGGCGGGAATGGAGAGAGGGGAGCAGTGGACGGTTCGGTGGCTGGGCAGGCACATAGGATTAGGGCTGTGCTGCTTCCCTCTGTCCTCCATCCTGGTGCAATAATATGCACAAGACTGTCCCTCCCCTGCTGGGAGCTCAGTGAACCCTCAAGTGTCCTGGAGAATGTCTGGGTTTTGTAACCAGGAGCCTAGTGAAGTGTCTCTTAGGAAAGGTGAGGATTCTTCTTGCATGATGTCCTGCAGATTAGGGACGATGGAGCATCCGTCTGAGTGAGTCATTCCTGGGTTGGAATGCTGGGTGGGTCCTTGCCCTGAGCCACTGCTCGGGTGTCCCCAGGCTCTCCCAGGAGCCCTTCACCTAGGCTAGCGGTCGCCAACTGGTGGTCTGCGGACTCCTGGTGGTCCGTGAGGTCCGAAAGGTTGGCGACCGCTGACCTAGGCCATCAGCTGGCAGCCCTGGGAGGTAAGCGTGCGTGGTGTGCTTTAACCTATTATGGTATTTCCCTGTTTATGCTCAGCCGTGTCTCATTTTCAGCTGGTGGGAGCTTATTCAAGTTAGCTCTTGAGTCCTTTGGAACCATCCCACAGTTTTGGTGTTGGTATGACAAGAAGGCTTTTGGACACTTCCTTCGTTGGACCTGAAACAGGCTATTTCTCTAAGTGTCCCTGGTTTCTTTTAGTGGGACATGGTACTTAGAGACCACAGTCTAGGTATGTTTGTATCCCTCCAACAATAGCATAATACAAACAATTACAAACCACCTAAATGGCAATAGGGAAATAGCTAAGAGTCAATAAGAATTGACTGATTAAATGGCCACTAAGAAGAACACTGTAAAAAAAAAAAAAAGGAAACTGTATATCTATATTCAACTACATATAATTCTGAAAAAGTGGAATAAATGGTATAAAATAATATGTATAGTACATTCTAACATATACCTATTCATGTAAAATAATAGCACACACATAATCTGGAAAGAGACATCTGGTAGGATACATACCACAATGTTAATAGTATATGGTATACAACAATATGCAGCATATAATGGTTTGCAGCATATAATATAGAATAGTATACAGTGTGTAATGGTTTGCAGTCTCTAACAGTATAAAACAGTATACAGTATACAATAGCATATAGTGTATAACACTACATAATAGTATACACTACATAATACTATACACTATATAATAGTATGCAATATATAACAAAGTTTTAGGAAAAAAAAACATTGGCTAAATCTTCATGATCTAAGGCTAGGCATGGTTCTTAAACTTGACAACAAAAGCTTGACCCTTAAAAGGAAAAATTGATGAAATGGACCTCATCAAAATTAAAAACTTTTGTGCTAGGAAAGACCCTATTAAGAAGGTGAAAAAATAAACTACAAACTGGGAGAAAATATTTGCAAACTACTTAGCCAATGAAAGACTAATACTTAGACTCCATGAATAACTTAAATTTCAACAGTAACACACACGCACACTCACACACACACACACACACACACACACACACACACACTTCGGTTAGGAAATGGGTAAAAGACATGAAGAGAGGTTTTCCTAGAAGAGGATAGAGAGGTAAAGAATAAGCCTAAGAGAAGCTATTCCTCACCATTAGCCACCAGGGAAATGCAAATTAAAACCACAAGGTGATATTGGACATGCCTGTCAAAATGGCTAGAATGACAAATAGTGACAACACGGTCACACGGCGAGAAAGGGGTCTCCTGGTGCCCAGCCAGAGCTGCTCTGCAGTCACTACAGGGAGGACGCTGCAGGGCAGACTCGCCTCTGCAGAGTGAGCAGCAGGGTCAGGCTGGCCTCACTCTAGCTGAAAGCCTGGCTCCCGGCCCCACCTCCCTGGACAACTCAGGACAAGCTGCTTCTAAAGTGAATTTATTTTGAATGCCCAGCCTGGTGGCAGTCCAGGATTTCATGGGGACCGCATGACGACTTTCCCTTCTTTCATCTTACTTTACATTCATGCTATTTATGACATAAAGCATATAATATTAAATGGACAGATGAAAGTTTTAAAATAATTACTCTTTAAAACTGTTGTTTTGTTTTGTTAATCCTCACATGAGGATATTTTCCCATTGATTTTTAGAGAAAGTGGAAGGGAGAGGGAGAGACAGAGAGAAACATTGATGTGAAAGAGACACATCGATTGGTTGCCTCCTGCTCACATCCCGGCCAGGGCCAGGGAACCTGCAACTGAGGTACGTGCCCTTGACCGGAATCGAACCTGGGACTCTTCAGTCTGCAGGCCGATGCTCTATCCACTGAGCAAAACCGGCTAGGGCTAAAACTGTTTTCAATTCAATAAAATAATAGCTTGTCTGTGTGTCAGGCCTATGCTAAACCCTTTATGTGATTACCTAACTGAGCTCCTACCACCACTGTGTGAGTAAGTAGGTTATCCTCTTTTGACAAAAGGAGAAATGGCTTCAGAGAGAATAAGTTACTTGCCTGAGGTCACAGAGCTAACAGTGTCAGGATCAAGACATGAACCCAGCCATACCTCATTCCAGACTCTCCACCCCATGCCGCCTCCAGGCAAAGCAGATAAGATGCCAGTGTCACTGTTGCTAACTCAGGCAAGATTTATTGCGGGGACACACAAACCCGCCTTTCAATGGTAAACACGTTATTCCATTGGTCAGAACTTAGGTGCTTGGGTCCCACCTAACTGCAAGGGAGGGTGGGAAGTGTGGACCCACTGTGTGCCCAGCACACAGGAATTGGTCAACACATAACGGTGTCTCAGCCAAAGCCACTTCCCAGTGATTCCTTTTTATTCTTCACCTCATGCTCAAAGTCAATGTCAGGATGCCCTGATCAGAATGCAAACCAGCCAAGAACAGAAAAGCTGCTTCTTGTTCTCGGCAGAGCCAGGCAAGGCACCACACTTCCTGCAGAAATTTAAAGAATATATTTTTAGTTCCTTTTGTCCCGCATCCTTTCTTGTCCTTACATAGAGAAGCTTTGTGGGTCAGGCTGGGCTGGAGGCTGGACAGGAGTCAAAGAAGCCTCTACTGCCCCCTCCTGCCTGGGCACTGGGCTTATCCACTCCTCTCTCAGTGCTCCATCTCACCGCTGAGCTCCTTGCTCCACTTAGCCAGCCTGCACCACCCAGGCACTGGTACCCACCCCACTGGGCACCAACTTTCCCTCTGTGCCCACCCTGCCAGCCAAGGGCCTGCACAAGTACAACCCGAGGAAGGGTCTCCAGCAGCCCAGGCAGAGGTTCCACGAGTTCTTTGCTGCTACCTCCCCTGCCTCTCTCTGCCTCTCTGACCAGGCTAGTCAGCCTATTTCATAGCAACTCAACTCTCAGAGACATCAGGAACCTGCACTGATTTAATCAAGCAAGTACCCTCTCAAGTGGCAGGAAATGCCTGGACTATACCCTTTGGTGCATGGAGCAGGACTGTCGCCCCAGATTCTGATGTTTGGTCTTTAAAGGCAGCTAGGAGCTCGCCCAGATCGTGCCTGCCTCCCTGCAAGGTTGGATTCCAGAAGCAATGACCTGTCTTGGAGAATCATCTGGTTCAGTGGTCACCAGCCGGTGGTCCGTGAGATCCGAAAGGTTGGCGACTGCTGGTTGGTTCATACATTGGATTAGGCATGCTGTGCACAGAGCTACGGGCCAGGAAACCCGGTCCCAGGGCTGGCTCAGTTATGGACTCTTTGTGACCCTGGACAAATCCTTTGTGAGCCCTGGGCCTGTTTCCTCACCTGTGAAATGGGAATAAGTAATGCTTGTTCTTTCCACCTTGCAAGGTTGTTGTAGACAGCTTTGGGGGGAAATTCTAAAAAGTAGCCAACACATCCAGACAGAAGACTGGAGGTCCTGATTGTCCTTGGGGCAGACTGGCCACATGACGCGGTTCTGGCCAGTGACATACAGGCGGGGTGTGCTGGAGGCTCTCGGAGGACTTTAACTCTCCTGGTTAGAAAACGACAACAGAGCAGACGGGGCTGACCTGGCGCTTCTTCCTTCCTCTTTCTGCCTTGAATTCTGAAGAGATGCCAGGAGCGGGAGTGTCATCTGGGACCATGAAGAGACTTAGGGCCTCTCCTAACCAAGTATGACCCCATCTTACTCAGAAACGACTGTGTGTGTGTGTGTGTGTGTGTGTGTGTGTGTGTGTGTGTGTGTGTATGTGTGGCGGGTGTGTGTGTGTGGGGTCCTTCCTAGCCCAGGGAGACTGACTCTAGAAGTAGACAAATGAGCTCAAGTTCTCTGGGTCTCTGCCTTCCCAACCTTCCCCCCATCATCCTTGGAGAAAGGGCTCCTGGTGGACTCTGGGGTTTATTCTTAGAAAGCTGGTAATATTAAGCAGAGTTTCTATTTTAGAGGAAAATACTTTCACAAGGGATCTTTCAACATTTTCCATTTGATACCTATTTAAGGAAATACCAGACAGTCCCTTCAAACACGGCTTGGGAGAGGAGGCACTCTCCACTCTGCTCCTGCAGCAGCACTGGCTTCTCAGGGACCACCCTGGCCTGAGGGAATGCCATGGGCCAGCCCTGGTGATCATCTGTCAGGTGATCCCACCCTTATGCTCACTCCTGCCCTCTGGCTGGGTCAGAACCAGAACCAGCAGCAAGCGCCTGCTGGCGACTCCAGGAAGGGCTGGGCACGCCCACAGGGACCCCCGGCCTGCAGTCTCTAGGACCTGTGGACCTTGGACCCTGATCCAAGTCTTCTGGCTTCAGATCCCACCTCCTTGTCTTTGCACAGCATGGTTCCTGAGGATGAGTGAATGCATGGGAGGGAGAAGTAAGAAGGAACAGTCTTTGAACTTACTTTGTTAAGTCTTTACCCACTTCCATCACCAGACCCAACTCTGAAGTTCCAGAAGGAAAAGAAGAAACGAAAAGAAAAATGTCACATTTCAAATGGTTCCCACAGTGACTCATTTCAGAAGTGGGGTTTCTTCCTTTTTCAAAATGGAATCAATACCGTCTTTCATGAAAACAGCCTTTCTTTCCCCCTTCGGCGGCAGCCCTGACCCACCCTTTTTGGCTCTGCAGAAGCAGCGAAGGAAGCCAAAAACCAGCTCTCCCCAAGGGCCTGGCGGGACCGGCAGGCAGAGCAGGAGGGGGTGCTCTTAAAGGGGAGGAAGCTGGAGGGACCCTCTTGTTTCTTCAGGGGGGCCTTCTACCATTGATAACCTCATCCACGTTGAATTCCAGGCCCTCTCCCCACCCAGGAAGCCCGAACGCAAAGCAGGGGACTCTGGAACTCACGCATCTTCTTGGAGCACCCTGGCCAGCAGATGCCCACATAGACTCCATCACCCTGGGGAGACATTTGGGTCTTTCCTCCAGACCCCCACGGGGGCGGAGGGGGGCGGCGGGAGATTGGTGGACAGTGTAGGCAATGGCTCATGAGGAAGTTTATTCCAATGTCTCTATGTTTTTTGGGGGAAGGGATGAAGAAATCCAAATGTCTGCCCTCTGTTTGCCATGGTCTGATACCCAGTTGGAGTGTAGTTAGAATATGTGCCTGTTCAGAGCACTTACCTTGGATGGGAAACTTAAACATACTTAGGTCCATTTACTCGCCTCATCAGCTTTAATCATTTCACAGGATGAGAGATATGGAAGTCCAAGAGGGGCACTTCGTTCTACCCACCCCTCCACTGAGTGTCCTCTACCGAAGTTCAAGCTGTGCTGGAAAATGCGCAGAAGCTTTCCCGAAAGACAAGAGGACAGTGTTCTGTACAGAGGTGCACGGGAGCCAGCAAGCGTGGTCTGCTCGGAACCTGGCAATTAATTCAACCCTGCTGGGCAGCGGGAGCCTGTGGAGTGGCCGGGCTGCGGTGGCAAAGGGCAGACCGTGTTAGGTCTCATAAGCTACATGGAGACGTTCAGACGTTACCCAGGGGTGCATGGGCGCTCTGGAGATGACAGGAGGGGGAGTGAGCTGCTGAGATGGACATTTCACAAGAAATCCTAAATCCTCTACCTGAGAGGATAGCTGCAATTTTCCCTTTTCTCCAAGGACTTAAAATGCTTCTCAGATCATAAGCTGGACTGTGATTGTCCAGGTGACAAAGGATGACTTACCGATCCCCCATGGGGAGGGAGCCCGTCCGGCCTGTGTCTCTGGCAGGGCCTGGCGTGATGGGCCACCCAAGCAGATGCCACAGAGAAGGGGCCCGACCAGAACACCCTTTGTTGACAGCTATAGAGCTAAGTACAGTCTTGGCAACAAAGGATGATGGCCCCCGATGATCTCAGATGTGAGTAGACTCCAGGGGAGAAGAGCTTGTCTTCATTCTTGGGTCATTGAGTTGGGTTGGCTAATGAGTTGGGTTGAGTTTGGACTTGGCCAGAAGAGATAGCAAAGAAGAGAGAAGGAGAAAAGTGGCTCTGGATATGGGGGTGGGCACAGAGGTAGTACTGCCCCTCTCCCCCAGCCTCACCCTTTGTGCTCCAAGACCCTGGGAGCTTTCCCAGGAGGGGCTCAGAGCCCAGAAGAAAGTCCTTCCATTTCCAGAGCTGTAGGCCCACACTCGCCTTTAGCCCACATGACTGCTACTATCTGCCAGTCCAGAGGCTAGGGCTGGTGCCAGGTCCTATATCCAGGGGCCTACCACCGTGCTGGCCGCCAAGAGGGCATCTGTGAAAGTTTGCCAATCACCTGGATGGGGACAGGCTCCATCTTCCTCGTCCTGAGCCTCAGGTCTCAGAGACCCCTTGGGTCCCAGGACACAGCTCTGGACCCCTCTGAGGTTGTAGGACTTCGTGCCTATGAATCACCACTTGGCCAAGAGCCACATCTGCCCTCCCTCCCACCCCCACGTTCCTACCATGATGTCCATGCACTCCCCTTTGTTTTCGTCCATTTTTCCTGCTGCCAGAACTTTCCATGCTTCACTAGGAGGGAGACACTCCTGTCCTTTCCGCTCCCTGCCCCTTCCACCAATTTCCTTTTTAGGTGATACATTTGTTCCTTGATGAGCTTCCCGAGGACCTAGCCAGGACCCATTAAGGCCTGTCCCTACCTCCACCCTCAGGCACTGTCCTGGGCAGCCAGGACCTGCTGTCCCCCCCCCGGGGATCAGCAAGCAGCACCAGGCTCCCAGGGCCTGGAACCTATTTGGTTTAATCTCACTGGAGACAGAAGCCGGGCCATGCCTTTCTCCCCCAGAGTTCAGCACCACGCCCGCCCGTGTCACTGTAAGCAGCAACCACACTAGTAAGTACCCCCCTGTGAAAGCTGGCAGGAACCTCACCAGGCAGCAGGGGAAATCTGAGCGCAGGGGCTTGAAAGATCAAAGTCAACCGTGTCTTTTGGGGGGCGGGGTGGGGCGGGGAGGTCAGGTTGCAGAGACTTCCGAGAGGGAGGAATGAATCCTGCCTTTATTTCGCTGGCACTGGTTCTTTCATCTGGGGCCAGGGGTGTCCTCTCCCTATTGTAGCTGCTTCCCCAGATGGAGAAGAGGGTGTCATTTTCTTACCATGAGAGAGTTCAGCTCTGAATGGGATACCGTTCCTAGTCGGCAGGGAAGAGGCAAGGCTTGATGAGACAGCATTTGGTGGAGCCCACCCCACGGCAGCCATGGGGTACGTGGTCAAATCCCTCCTCTCCCAAGCCCCCCCCCCACCCCCTAGTGAGGCTGCTTCTTATACAAGGGGAGGCCAAATTTGATTTTCCCTCTTGCCAGTGGAATAACTCAAGGCAAGTTCTGATCCTAACCTCACCTCCCTGGGGCCAATAGTTGGCTGTTCACTCCACTTCGGATGCTGTTCACCCTCCCGCCAAGGGGCGCACAGTCCCTGGGACAGACCCGAGGAGCATGAGATGTCACCGAGAAATAAGGCGACAGAGCTTAGTGAGAGAGACCCGAGTTCCAGGTCTGGCTGTGTGATGCTGGACAGATTCATCTCTTTTCTTCTCTGAGTTAGTTCATCATCATCATCATCATTGTCAGGAATGCCATTTACTGTGCACTGTATGCCAAGCAAGTATTAACTCATGCAATTCTCAAAACAGCCTTATAAATAGATATTCTTATTTAAGATAGAGAAACAAGCTTCACCCCGGCATGGCTCAGTGGTTGAGCATCGACCTATGAGCCAGGAGGTCATGGGTTCCATTCCCGGTCAGGGCCCATGCCCGGGTTGAGGGTTCGATCCACAGTGTGGGGCATGCAGGAGGCAGCCAACCAATGATTCTCTCTCATCATTGATGTTTCCATCTCTCTCTCCCTCTCCCTTCTTCTCTGAAATCAATAAAAATATTTTTTAAAAAAGCAATGAGGTGCAGGGAGATGACTAAACTTGAGCAAGGAGTGAAGACAGGATTTCAGCCTGGCTCTGTCTCATTCCAAAGACTGTGTGTAATGCCCCTAAGAAGATATGCCCCACCCTACGCCCC
This sequence comes from Myotis brandtii, assembly GCF_000412655.1. Taxonomy (NCBI): domain Eukaryota; kingdom Metazoa; phylum Chordata; class Mammalia; order Chiroptera; family Vespertilionidae; genus Myotis; species Myotis brandtii. The sequence goes on along the minus strand of NW_005367354.1, from coordinate 5,676,628 downwards.
AGGCCCCAAGCGTGTGATTTCTTTAGAGAAAGGGTCTTTGCAGATGTAATTGGCTGTGGATCTTGAGATGAGATGATCATGGGTTGTCAGGTGGGTTTGAAACGCAGGGACGCGTGTGCTTGGGAGAGACAGGCGAGGAGAAGACAGAGGATGAGAAGGCACGTGCAGAGGGAGGCCAGCTCGGAGTGACGCCACCACACGCCAAGGAGTCCCTGGGGCCACTGAGGCTGAAGAGGAAAGAGAGGAGATCCCCCTAGAACCTCCGAAGGGACCACAGCCCTCCCGACACCTTGGTTTGGGACTTCTGGCCTCCAGAACGGAGAGAATGTACATTTCCGCTTTAAGCCACGGAGTTTGTGGTTATCTGCTACGGCAGCCCAGGGCCCTCAGACACTGTCCAATGCACACAACGGCCTTTTCTTGTTATGAAATGGTCATGGAAAGTCTCCTTGCTGCAGCAAACAGTGGAAAAGTTTCTGAGGACTCTTAGGTCCTCCCAGGCTAGCTGTACCCGCTTGACATCAGTCCGGGTTAGCACATCCAAGTGGCCCTGAGCCACCTCCCTTGGGAAGCCTCTCTCTGCAGGGACAGAGCGATTCCCACAGACGGAGCCAGCCCGGGCCGAGCGCTCGGTGCTCCTGGCAGCCACCCTGCCTTGGTGCTGCCCACGGCTCAGCCCGCTTCTAGTTGGAGCCTCCCTCTCAGTGGTGGTGCTGCAGAGAGCGAGCGAGC
>NW_005367354.1:5660162-5675875 GCF_000412655.1 Myotis brandtii | reverse complement strand
GGGGGGGGGGGGGGGGGGGGGGGGGGGGCGGACGGGACATTGGCAGGAACCAGTGCTCCCAGGCTATTAAGGAGCCTGAGTCACTGAGAAACATCTCTTGACTCCCGATTGCCTGGGAATCAAGTTCAAACGCTTCAGCCTGGGATTCAAGACCCTATGAACTGGCCTCAGGCTGCTGCCAGATTCCTGGTCCCTGGGGATCCCGGATGCTGACCCAGCTCCCGAGGCCTGGCTCTGTGGCCCAGATGACTGCCTGTGCATCCTCACCGAGCTCTGCTTCCCGTCCCGCCCTCCGTCATGATCTCTGTCTGTGAAGCCAGAACAAGTTGATCCAACACATCTTCCCTGGGGCTCCTCCTCTGCTCCAGCGGGACAGGCAGGGGACAGCCTGCCCACGTCCCTCCTGGCCCAGGAGCTGCTCAAAGGCAGTGCCTGCTCCCCCTCAGTAACTGCCCTGGCTCAGCACACAGTAGGTGCTCAATCAGTGCTTGTTGATGGGAGCGGGGCTGAAGGAATCTGAGGGAGCTCCTCCCCAGACGAGTGCTCTCCTGGAGGGCTCACGCTGCTCCTGTGCTGGCAGCTTCTGTTCTCCCTTCCGGCTCCTGCCTCTGGGGCCATCTATAGCTCAGCTCACAAATCCTGCTTTCCCTGGGGGGCACCGGCACTGAGACCAGGATGTGAGTGCCCCCTGGAGGGGGGCACGGTCGTCGCCCAGGTGCATCTGTCTCCCGGTGCGGGCCCAGCTCAGGGAGGTCAGCGTCTGCTTTTTCGCCCGGTGCTTTTATCCCGCCCAGCGCCTCCAGACATGGCCAGGGCCTCCTCCTGAGGCTGAGAATCTCCCCGCAGGTGCAACCAGCCTCCCTCCCCCAAGCCCCCCTCCAGGGGACACCTTGTTCTCTGTTCCCCTCACTAATCATGAACTAGATGTGTCCTGAATCAGGTCACCCACCAGCTGCCCACATGCTGGGCCTTCAGCCTTAGTGAGGTGACGAACAATTGGATGGTCCTAACTGGGGCACTTTCAGAGGGACACAGAGCCTGTGGTATTCTTAGTCCAGGACAACAGAGTCCATCCCAGCCCGCCTGACACCCCCTCTGTGACATTTCTCTACTCAGTGGAGAGGGAGAGCACCTGCAGGGGTTGGTCATTTTGGAGGAGAGAAGGGAAAGGCAGGGCCACAGCTCTCTGGGGAGGGTCTCTGGGTCCCTGTGAAGGGACTGTGTGCCCCGCCTGTTCCCATCCCAGCTGACACATGAACCCTGCAGCTGGAGGTCAGACGCCTCGGAGTTAGTCCTGGGTTCATGTACGTGGAGCCAGTCACCTCCTGGCCTGGGCCTTGGTTCACCCCTTTTGCCATCTGGGCCTCACGGAGCCTTGAGAAGCCTCAGGAATGATGCGGGTGAGGCTTTTGTGCCCTGCAAGACATGCTCACTCTCCTTTTGGTGTCTGGGCGAGAGGCTCTGCTAGAGGGCGAACAGATGCAGGGCCACTTGCAGGCCCGCAACCAACGCTCTCCCCCACTATTTCCTTTTGGGGACCTACCCCTGAGCGCATCTCTCTGGGGGTTAAAAATAATCTATATCATTTCTTCCTGAGAGCATTCTGGATGCAGTGGAATAGTACAGGAGCTGGGAGCTGGCCAACAGCAAGAGCAAAAGTAACTGAGCAACTTCCACAAGCGAGCGGGAAGCAAGCGTGGAGAGGGCTGTGGGCCAGCCGTCGGGAGGGGAAGGAAGGGAGGGAAGCAGCAGACCTGCCTCCTCTTGGGCTGGCATGTGGGCCTGGGCGGGGGGGCTGTCACAGGCTCCCAGAAGGCCACTCAAATGGACCAGGACAGGAGAAGACCGGGGAGGGCTGAGGTCAGCGACACCACCGTTCACTTTCTGATAATTTTAGCCACCTGGGGAGGAGGCTAAATCTATCTGAAGCAATTGTCTTCAGTTTAAGTGGGCCCCCAAGGGAGGCTCACGGCAGGACAGGAAGGCCAGCAGAGGTGGGAGGGACTCGAGGGTTAACAATAGCCTCTGGCTGCCTGGGCCCCAGGAAGGAGCGGCCCCAGATCCGAGCGGCAGGGGGGACGGTCCCATCTCGAGGAGGCCCAGGGGGTCACTTTCTGACCTGCAAGGCCAAGGGATGGATCACGGGAACGGAAGCATGGGAAACACGGCCAGACTTAGCAGAGAGGGCCAGCTGGAATGGACTGTCAGCCCATGCACTTGGGGACTTTCCACAGGACAAAACAAATGTTCTCCACACACAACGCGGGGTCAAGGGCCAAAGATTGAAGAGCGTTCTGTTTGCCTGCTGCCCTGTCGCCTCTCTGTGTGACCTCGGGTGGGTCCGAGGTGCCAGCCCCTGGCCACTCCCCCCTCCGTGGGGCGGGGGCCCGGGCTGAGGACTCTTAGCAGTGTGTCACCAGGCACCTGTTCACGCGGGCACAGTCTGCCGGGACTTCAGTCTGTTTAGATCAGTGATGGCGAACCTATGACACGCGTGTCAGAGGTGACACGCGAACTCATTTTTTTGGTTGCTTTTTCTTTGTTAAATGGCATAACTCATTTTTTTGGTTGATTTTTCTTTGTTAAATGGCATTTAAATATATAAAATAAATATCAAAAATATAAGTCTTTGTTTTACTATGGTTGCAAAGATCAAAAAATTTCTATATGTGACACAGCACCAGAGTTAAGTTAGGGTTTTTCAAAATGCTGACACGCCGAGCTCAAAAGGTTCGCCATCACTGGTTCAGATGAAGGTGTTCTGATCTCTCAGGTTTGGGCCGCCCTCAGGTATCTGCTCCAGGATTTACATCTCAGTTCAGATTCACCACGGGGCTCAGATGAGCTAACGAGGGTCGCCTCTCTTCTCAGAGCAAGTGCGGTGGGACCAGATGCAGGAAGACACTGCAGGGCACATCAGGCCTGCGTCTCCCAGCAGATCTGACTCCAAATACTCTGCCAGGGATGCCGGCCAGGGCAGGTCCTTGGGAGCACAGCCAGTGCGTCCAGCTAGAAGGCAGCAGAACTGGAGTTTGGGTCCAGATCTGCCTCGGTTGGGAGCCTATTCCCTTTTCCCAGGAGAAATATTATGGGAGACTCTCAGCGGCCGACCCTTGTCACTGGTGATTCCTGACCCTCAAACCCATAACCCAGACAGTCGTGTCATCTGCTCAAAAAAAGCATAGAAATTTATATGGATTCCATTTTATGATGAGACAGGACCACAACTGACAATGCCTGGTCTTCCGAGCCAGGAAAACCCAACTTTGTCACCTGCTTGCTCTGTGACCTCAGGCCAGTCACTTAACCTTTCTGAGGTTTGCTTTAATCAGTTGGTAAAAGTCAATACTCTCTACCTCCTGTAGTTGCCTAGAGAAACACACAGGATATATTTATAAAATGTAATTGAAATAGACACTGGTGCACAGGTTTTAAAAAAAATTAACTCATTCTAAAATTATCTCCCCCTCCACTCTTTCTATAGGGGATAAGTACAGCTTGACTTACATACCGTATATATCGCCATTTAAACCATATCAGCATCTGTGGGTGACTCAACCCTTCTGTCTGCTAAAAGAGAATAAGCCACTGACCCATTTCATGTGGCTGCTTTGCAGGATGACTAATAACTGTGCTCATAAAAACCTCTGCTAAATGTCAGATCCGCGAAGACACCCAAGGATGTAGGATTCCTTCGAGGCTGCACATCCAGCTGGGGACAGAGAAAGGAGGGCTTAGTTTGTGTGCAAGTATATGTCTCATTCATTTCAAAACTTCGCAGGAAAAAGAAACAACACCCAGGAGCCTGACTTCTGATCCTCATGGAAGCCCAGGCCTGGGAGGTTGGAGTTAGCACCTGCCCGTGAGAGGGTGCAGGACTGATCGGTCTGCGGCTCATCTGGATCCTTCCCGGGAGCTCTGAGACACCGAGGCAGGGACCTACGAGGCCTGCTTAGAGTCCTCAGTGCCCTGGGAAATGGGCTCAAGGGGCTCTGGGATCCATGCCAGGCCCCTGGGATTTTAGAGAGGAAAGCCTTCCCCAGGCCCCGGGGAGATGGGGAGTTTGGATGGACAGGGAACTCACTCTCAGCACAGCATCCTGTGGCACGTGCCGTGTGAGGACAGAGGCTCCAGGCCTGTGAAGGGGGTCTCTGCACAGCCCACCCCCTGTCCAGCCCTCCTCACCCTGAAAAGACTATGGGAATTGGCTCAGGTGGCCTGGGAAACAAAGCCCAGCCCAGTCTGCATCCTGAGATTTTTCCCTTCATGTTGTTTCATAGCCCATTTTCCTCTATCGCTGATCAAATAACAGTCAACATGCTTGAGTGCCTATTCTGTGGCAGGCACGGTGCCAAGGACTTCGTGCGCGAGTTGGTTCCCTTAAACCTAACAATTCCCCGAGAGGCGCCTTATCAGCCCCGTTTTCCAGGTAAGGAAACTGCGTGATGGAATAGCCTGTGCGGGTCACCCAGGACTGGGACCTGGCCTGGCACTCAGGCGGCGTCTTGAAAATGTTTAGTCCATACCTAACCTCAAGGTCAAAGTTGCAATCCAGCAGTACATTGAGTCTCTTGCCAGACAGATGGATCCAACCGACTTTATAAACTTTAGTGAGTCCAGGCTTGCTCTTTCTAGACTTATAATCTGGACAACAGAACCAAAGGGTGAGAAAGGCTGCACATATTGTGCTAATATCGCTGTTTGAATTGAACACTCCTGAATTTACTATGTTACTTGGTGCCTTGCCCAAAACATTCCAGGATGGTGCCACCAAACTCCTGCATAACCACCTCAAGAATTCCAGTAATACCAGTGTGAGCTCTCCGAGCAACACAATTGGCCGGACTCCTTCCCGACACAACAGAAGCAGGACCAGCCCCCTGACCTCACCCACCAACTGTTCCCATGGGGGCCTGTCTCCAAGCTTGCTGGACTATGATACAGAGAACCTGAACTCTGAAGAAATCTATAGTTCTTTGCGTGGAGTTACAGAAGCCATTGAAAAGTTTAGTTTTCGAAGCCAAGAGGATCTGAATGAGCCAATTAAACAAGATGGCAAGAAGGACTGTGAATCTATGGCCAAACCACCCTGAATGCGCCCGATCTCGTCTGATCTCGGAAGCTGAGCAGGGTCGGGCCTGGTTAGTACTTGGATGGGAGACCGCCTGGGAATACCGGGTGCTGTAGGCTTAAAAATTAAAAAAAAAGAAAGAAAGAAAAGAAAAAGAAGGACTGTGATATTGTATCCCGGGATGGTGGAGTTGCGTCCCCTGCCACTGAGGGCCGGGCCGGCAGTGACGGGGCGGAAGGAGGCAGAACAGCTCTGGACAACAAGACCTCCCTGCTCAACACCCAGCCTCCGCGCACCTTCCCGGGGCCACGGACGCACGACTATAACCTGTACCCCTACCCGGCCACACGGGTTTCAGTCTCGAGTGCGTGTGGCGGAGAGCACCTGGGGCGGGCCGGGCGGGGAGGTGGCGCCCCTGCTGGGAGCTCTGTGGCTACTGTGCCTCTTCCTCCTGGTCGTCAGAGGGCCCTTCCTCTCGCGCACCCAGCACCTCTCCAGGGGCCCTTGGAGAGCAGCCCGTGGGAGGGGCTGCTGCTGTGTGATGTGGTGTCTGGTGTCAGGGAGGTCTGTTTGCTAGAAGCAGCGAGGAGTCCACTGCTACCTGTAGCAGGAGGCGGCATGTGCCACGGGATAAAGTGCCACGGGGTAGAAGGGGAGACAGGACTGCCTCCAAGTGAGCAGCTGGGAGACCGCCGCGTGGAGGTGGCCCAGTGGGGTCTGCGACACGCAGTGCTGCGTGGGCTCAGTGGCTGAAGTGGGGGGAGGAGGTGTGACACCCTCTCACGTGGCTGAGCTACCTCATCCCTGTGGCGCCTGGGCTCTGCCCTGCTTCCCGCCAGCCAGCCCGGACGGAGCTGCTGGCTGCAGGCGCCCGTGAGGTGGGGGATCTGTCCTGCGTGTGCCGTGTCCAGGGGGCCCTGCTTTGTAGTAACCCTGGCATTCTCTCCTCCGGGTCTCTGGCCCTGGCGGGCGTGGAATGAGGCATCGATACTCGGTAACTGTTTGTGTTACGAGTTCCTCAGTGAAAGGGCGCCGGTTTTTTCCTGTTTTCCATTCCCGCCTCCTGCTAATCCAGCCCTCTCTCCCTGCAGATGAAGCTACTGAACTTGTACATCAAGAGGGCGCAGACCACGAACAGCAACAGCAGCTCCTCCTCCGACGTCTCCACGCACAGCTAATGGCAGCGCGGGTGTCCGAGCGGCAGAGCAGCCGCGGTGCCTCTCACAGACCTTCCCGCCCCCTCGTAGGCTCCCGGTCAGGGCGAGGAGGCCACACATATTCATTACAACCAGTATTTGGTCCCTTCCAGCTTTTGTGTAGAATCTCACTGGCATTGAATGTAAAGGAGCAAGGCCTGTTTTGCGCCCTCACACACAACAGCAGGAGTGAAAGAGCCATGCAGCCCCAGCACTGAGAGGGCACACGGGACGCAGCATGCAAGCCGCCCTCCAGCCAACGCCCCATGGGGGGCCAAGGCCATGAAAGGGTTAGTTGTGCCTCTTTAAGTTGTGTTTTGAGACCTGCTAAGAATGTGAATCACGTGGCAGGATGGAGGAAAAGCTGAAGAGGGCCTCTGGCAGACACCCGGGTGTTGCTTATGTACCTGGGCCAAAGGCTGCTGCCCTCACGCTAGTGCTCCGCGCAGTGCCCGGTGCTGCCCCACTGCCCGCGGCTGCGGAAGCTGTCTTCAGGGGCTCCTCTGGGGCCCTGGGCCTTGGTCTTTCTGATTCGGCGCCGTTGTCTGTCCCTCCTGTTCCCCTGACCCCCAGCGTTTGCTTAAGCTGCGCAGTTCTGAAGCGTTCTCACTTAACCTGGGCCCGGCTCCGCTTTCTGCCGCTGCCATCCTCAAGGACACTCCCCTCTGGCCCAGCACTCGCTTCCAACACCCTCTGCAGCTAATGCAACGGGGTTTGCCTCATCTTCTTCTCTCCCTGCCGCCCTTTATTTATCAAACATAACACACGTCAAAGAACAGCAAGCAAGAACTTTGTAGAACCCCGCAGGACTTTGCTGGCAGTGATGTTTGGAAGTGAAAAAGAAAATGCTCTAAAAGATACTGTGCACACAAAGGGCTGGCTCTTCTATAAAAAGGGAAGTTCTACTTGTAGCTTTGCTTAGATTTGGATTCATTTCCCTAAGCCCGCCGCGGTGAATAAAGTGTAACTCCAAGCTCTCAGAGTGCTGTTTGGTTCTTGTCCGGTTTTTCTGTAACAATACTGGCCACCAAATGTTTGGTCAGCGCTGTGTGTGCATGCATGGTCCCACACCCCCATGTTGGGTTTCTGTTTTTTGGTTTTATTTGGGGGGGGAGGGGCTTTTTCACGTTACATCCATATCTGTATTTATATCTTCTTTGTTTCACTCTCTAGTGCAGGGGTGGGGGAACCTTTTTTCTGCCAAGGGCCATTTAGATATTTGTAACACCATTCTCGGGCCATACAGCATTATCAACTTAAAAATTAGCCTGCTATATTTGGTCAAAAATTTAATGAACTCACCTCTAATGCCTTGGCAGGGCCAGACCAAATGATTTCTTGGGCCTTATACAGCCCTCAGGCCGGATGTTCCCCACCCCTGCTCTAGTGTATCATGCAAATGTACAGACTCTTTTGTTAATAATGTAGGATTTGCTAAAAAAGAAAAAAGAAAAGAACCCTTTTGAGTTTGATGCTGTTCTAAGCGGTTAAGTGACTTAATTCTTCTAAGAACCCTGTGAAGCAGGTGTTGTCCTTATCATCCCTGCTGCACCCATGTGGAAACTGAGGCACAAAGTGTCCAGAATTTGCCCATAGCTACACTGCCCAGAGTGTCAACGAGAATCTGTGTGTAATCACCACACCCTGCTCCACGGGGGGAGAGCAGCAGGGGGACTGCCTTTTCCCATACTTCCTGCCTCCTGGAGCGAAGGAGACCTTTGGGACAACCGAGGCCCCTCCTAGCTTTCCTGGGATGGCCCAGGCAATCGCCTGAGCGGTGTTTACATTTCTGACACCATCCTATAAACTAGACCAGGAGACTCCCGAAAGCTGCCCTCTGACCCCTGCACCCCCATAAATGGATACCTGACTGGGTCCAGGGCTCAGATGGTGACTCTGGCCTCGCTGGGGGAAACCAAGGGCTGTGCAGGTTGGGCTGATCCTGGGCTTTCCCAAGCTCACATTGCTGCCTCGATCCCCTTGGCCTGAAGCTTAGGGTGCGTTCTCCCTCTGGGTAATGCTTCTGAGGCCAAGATGAGACGGGAAGCATCCTGGGTTCTGTCCTGACTCTGCGGGTGCAACTAGATCTTGATCCCTCCTCCATAAAATGCGAGGGCTGGTCAAGTATATCTAATTCTGACAGTGTTCTCTACTATTTCCCAACTGTGTTCCGTGGAACAAGGCATTGCTCCAACCAGGGGTTCCATAGTCAAAGAAGTTTGAGAAACACTGCCTATCCTGGTTCACTCTTAGAGATCCATGGTGCATGTCAGCATGTGCTCTGAGAAGTCCTCCCTTAAAGGCATCCATTCACCTGATCTAAATCAGCATCTCTCGTTTGTACGTAACCATGGAACACTTTTTATAAACATAACATCTCTTAAGCCTTTTGCACAGCCATTCCCTTAGTGCAGTGGTCGGCAAACTCATTAGTCAACAGAGCCAAATATCAACAGTACTTCTTCAAAATAGACTCGCCCAGGCCGAAAACCGACTTCTGCGCATGGGCCACAAAGTGTCAATCGCACTGTACGTGCGCCCACACGTGGTATTTTGTGGAAGAGCCACACTCAAGAGGCCAAAGAACCGCATGTGGCTTGCGAGCCGCAGTTTGCCGACCACGGCCTTAGTGAATCCCTCTTCCTCTGGTATTGACCTGTGCTGTGCTCCTTCCAGAAAAGGTCCAGGTGTAAGCCCTGCCCTCCAGCAGTGAAAGGCCCGGGGGTGGGGGGGACGGGTTTGGGACACCCACAATCTGGCCTAAGAGCCAGAAGGGAGTTTAGGGAGGAGGCTCGGACATTCCCATCCAGGCATCAGGGAAGGAGAGGAGGTGGCCTGGGAGGCAGGCCTCGAAGGCCTCGTGGAGTTGGCTGGACAAAGACGTGCATGTCTTGGTCTGCCAGGCTGAAGGGGCGGGGAAGGGAGGAAAGGGCCCAGTGTCTCCTCTGTGATCTCAAGCACCCTGACCTTGAGCCTGAACCTACAAACTCCACTCAGCAAAGCAAAGCCTTCCAGTTAAGTGAGCTAGGACAAATGATCAGCCGTCCTTGGTGACTGGATTCACCCCCTCTACATCAGTAGTTCACCCATGTTCTCCTTGTAATGCAGTTTAATTCTTCAGAAGAGTCCTGCTGAATATATTTCTCTGTCCCCCGTACGTTCCAGTGATATTTTAGTGCTTGTTAAGGAATGGAATTGTGCCCCTCATGAATCTAGCTCTGACAGGGGAAGAAGTTAAGGTACTAATGTTTCAGGTGTACTGGGTTTTGTTCACTTATTTTTTTAGTTTTTCAATCAACAAACACTGAGCACTTACTCTGTTGTTCATTCATTCTTTGATTTTTTTTCAATCAACAAACATTTACTGAGTACATACTTACTCTGTTTAGGTGTTATGCTAGGTGCTAGGGATCCAGAGTGGCATCAAACATGTCCTTTTCCTTCAAGAATCCCAAACTAGTGGGCCTCAGGTAGGCATTGCCCTTGTAATATGACTACGAAGCTTCCATGTGTCACAAAAAGAACTTGTGAGAAGCTGCTGGGTTATCGTATGAAACTGATGAACGCAATCTAGGGTGTCAGGTACAGGAACCGACAAGTGTACAAGCGTCCTGGGCACTCCTGGGAGAGATCCCAAGAGCAGGCCAGGCCCAGGGACTGCTCTGCGGGAGGAGACAAATATTCATGATAAGGAGCGAAAGGCAGTCCAGGCAGCAGGATCAACCTGTGCAAAGGTACTGGGGCATAAACAGCTGGGATGTGAAGAGCAGGGGTTGAGGGCCCAAATCTTGACATATCTCTGAAGCACGTTAAGGAGTCTGAACTTTATCTCGAGGGCTTTTAGCAGGAAGGAGACTTGATAAAATACATGTTTTTGTGAAGATCTCTCTGGTGTGGGTGAAGCGTAGTCAGCCAGCAGGACAGCAGTTGCTAGAACGATGAGATACTCTTACTTGGCTTGGGCCCAGCACAGCGGGAGACAGTGATGCTCCCAAGGGCCAGGCCAGCCCATGGGTTTGGGGGAGACCTCTGAGGCAGGTCAGGGGCCCGCTGCGCTGGGGAGATCCTGGGAGTGTCCACCCCGACAGGCATAGCCCTCTGCCCGCTAGAACCTGCCAGGCGGTGAGGGCAGAGAGGGCACAGTTCCTGCACCACAGCACAAACAACAGAGGCAGGAGCTCTCGAGGCATGTCCAGGGGGCACGTTTCTGTACAAAAGCGGGCAGTTTCTGCCCTGGGACAATCCCTTCGCAGTGTTCAGGCCATTAATTACTCCTTATCTCACCCAGTAAGGGCCCATGTGGAAATCACTCCCATCCTTCTGCTCAAATGTTATGCTGCTCTTTATTCTGAACAGGAAAAGAGCAGAAAATAGAACTGTTTTCAGAATGGATGCCAATTTGAGATTTCCCCCTTTACTTCTGAGTGGTGGAAACGGAGGAGGGGGCGGGGGCCCTTTCTCTGGGGCTGCTGGGATGGGAGCTGGCAGCCCGAAGCGGTGTGCTCTGGGGAGTGACCTCCCTCGCCCACCCCAGGGCGGGGGGTGGGGGGGTCCTCTGAGAGCCCAGATGAGCCGGGGCCCCAGCATCCGCCTGGTTTGTAGGAGATGATGATCCCCACACGGAGGGGGATAGTTTTCTCCATTTTACAAATGAGGAAGCTGAGCGGCAGAGAAGTTTGTTCACCTGCTCCAGGTCACAAAGCAAATAAACAGCTGGTTATTCCAAAGCTTGTGCCTGAGCCACCGAGCCACCTGTCTCAGGCGACGCTCTGCAGGCCAGGGTTGGGTCTTATGGCCGCAAAGCCAGGGCTGCCGGACATCTCTCTGAGGACAACACCGCAGAGGCTCCTGGAAGACAGGCCTGCATCGACTCTCGGCCTCCCTGTCTGTGGCATAGACAGCCAGCAGGCAGGCCCTGGGCCGGCTCGGCCTTCTGAGCTCTGTGTCCGCATCACCTGTCCCAGGGGCTGGCCAGGGCAGGCCTTTGTGAACAGTGTTGAGTGTATGATGGGACCAAGACAGACAGGCTCCCTGAGGGTCTAACTCCAACAGCGTTGCATGCAGGCCACAGGGTTCAGAAGGTGACCTCCTGGGGGTGGGACCCTTGCTGAGTAGGTAGCATATCCTCTGCTCCAACAATAGGTCCAGCTCTCCCCTGACCAAGCCCACACTGCTGAGGGCAAGGCGGCTACTCCTCCCAAGATCCAGGCATAGATGCTACTCCTCCAAGGGCCAGGCATAGATGCTACTCCTCCTGGCATCCAGGCATAGATGCTACTCCTCCCGACAGCCAGGCATAGATGCTACTCCTCCTGGCATCCAGGCATAGATGCTACTCCTCCTGACAGCCAGGCATAGATGCTACTCCTCCTGGCATCCAGGCATAGACACATTGATGGGCTGACCCAAGAAGCTCACCTGGAACCAGACTTTGGTGAGCTGGGCAGGAGCAGGCGACAGGAGGGAAGCCAGAGGGCAGGTGGAGCCTGGGCTTGATGGCCTGGCAGCAGGTGTGGGGGGCAGCGAGCATGTCCGGTCAGAAGGCTCGAGGGTCTGGACAGGTGGCAGGAACCGATGACAGGAGTCTGGCCCTGGCAGTCAGGTCCTGAGGGCCTGAACCCAGGGCAGAAAGCCAGGCACACTGATGTTCCAGGCGCGCCATAAGGAGCAGCGGGTGATCTGCATGGCGCCGGCCCTGGGCACATGGACCTGGCCTTCAGACCATCCTGTGTTCAGCTTGCCCTTGGCTGTGGAGCTACCCCGGAAGCCAGCCTGCTGAGGAGGGCATCCCAGACCAAACCGTAGCAGCCACGCTCCCCTCCGCAGAGCCGCAGTGATGGCCACAGGGCTGGCACCGTGGGCAATGGGCACCTCCGCACGGGGTGCTCTGCGGAGAGCCCACATCGGCCCAGAAGAGAAATGGAGCACTTGGGCCTCAGCCGGAGGGCTCTGGTGGATGCGTGACAGGTGGTGTCTGAGGGGCCGCAGCCTTCAGTAGAAAGCCAAAGCGGGCATTTCCAAAGAGGAGGAGCGGGCCGAGCGTTGGACTCCTCTCTGGCCGTAGCAAGCACACAGCTTGCCAAGGATCAAGATTGGGTGCCCACCGGGGCGCCATGAGGAACAGAGACCCCCACAGGCCTTCTCGTGCAGCTCTGGGGTCTAGAAGGACTGAATCTGGTTGGGAACTACGAGGTGCCTGTCCTGGACATGAGGCTGGACATGTGGGGGCCTCTGAGCCTCCCATGGGGCCCTGGGGGAGGGGAATGGGCCGTTGCTGCTTCGTGGTTCCAGCATCTGTTTGGGGTGATGAACACGTTTTGGAAATAGTGGCAATGGCGACACAACATCGTGAAGGCTGTTAATGCCACCGAATTGTGCACACGGCTAAAATGGCAAATGCTATGTTGTATGTGTATACATTTTGCCACACTAAAAAAAAGAAAAAGAAAAGCCTTGTCGGGGTCCTGGGGAATAAAGAAAGACTGGGAAACTGTCCCGGATGGAAGGAGACTATGGAGGCATCGTGAAACCTGGGTTGGAGCGTGGAGCGGAGAGAAGGACCGTGAACGCCCAGGAAGGAAAAACTGGTGGAAGTCGCCTAACGTTTCTAGTTCAGTTAGTAACATTGGACCAACGCTCACTTCTGAGTTGTGACAAATGTTCCACGGTTATGTAAGATGTTAACATGCGAGGAAGCCGGGTGATGGGCCTGCGGGAACGCTCTGTACCATCTTTGCAACTTGTCTGTGAGCTAAAATTATTCTAAAATATAAAGTTAAATAACACACCACAGAACAAAACAAAAGCAGGACCTGGGTACGCAGGAGAGCTGGGCCTGCGCGTGACAAGGGGCCTCCGGCTCTGCCCGGGAGGGGCCGGGGTGGCAGGCCTGGCTCTCAGCTGGCCGGAGGGTTGCTGCCAACTCTGTGGAGAGGGGCCTGAGCTGGAGGGGAGGCAGGCGAGAGCGGGGAGCGCTCCCCAGTGCCCGAGCCCAGGTCCCAGCTTGTCTGTGAGCCTTGCTGGGTTTCTCCTGTTCCCCTCTGTGTTTGCACATCTCGGTCTCTGCCTACCAACACCGAGGGCCCGGGCACGGGGACACCAGTGTCCCGAGCTGTGCTTTCCCGGCACAAAGTGGTCACGCAGCCAAGACTGGCCACGTCCTCTGAGGACAGGCTGCGGGCGAGGTCCTTAGAGCAGGATCCCTGTCCCCAGTCACTTATCCGAGGACAAAGGGGGAGGAGACAAACAATAAAGTGACGTTCACAGTGCCAGGCGTTTTATAGGTGGTTCTCCTCGATCTCTCTACAAAGTGCAAGAGGAGCGTGGCCATCCCCGCGCTGCAGGTCAGCTTAAGGCGGAGAGAGGCCAAGGAGCTGGCCGCCGACATGTGTCAGAACCAGGGATCAAACTCCTGTGTCCGCTGGCCTCCAGATTCCGTCTTTCCCGCTCCAGGCGGGACAGGGGGTGGGCCCTTTCCAGCTCTGCAGGCCGGGGCAATGGCCAGCCTGCGGGACATCCTGAGCTTCCAGGAGCGTCAGGTAACAGGACAGAGGGCAAGCTTGGTGACATCATTCTCTGGAAGGGGGCAGGGCGGGTGTTTGCAAGGTCAGGGTTCCTCTGGACAGAGGGGCAGGGCAAGGGAGGAGGAGTCAGAGTAAGTCATGTGGCGGGGGGGCTGTTTGGAACTGGGGAGGTCACAGCCCCTGGGGTTCTGGCAGGACCTAAAGTGGAGCCCAGGCCTCCTTGGAATGCCCGTCCCTCCCCCGCTCCCACACTCCATGGTTTCCTCCGTCACTGTGTTGTCCTTGGAGGGAGCACACACATCCCAGAAGAGGCCCTGGATGCAGACACTGGACATTTCCCCCGTCCCCTCCTACCCGGCCATCCCCTGGACCTCGCTTCCATCTGCCCACAGCCCATCCCCTTGGCAGAGGCTCCCTGTGCATGGCCCTGGGGATTGCTACCCCTTGGGGAACGTGCCTCACCCTCAGTCATTGCCACACCCACACTTTCAGGAGCCGTCTCCTCAGGGGGACTGCTCTCGCCAGCACTGTGAGCCCCAGCAAGCCCAGGGGGTCTTTTTTTTTTTCAATCTTTAATTTCTTTATTGATTAAGGTATTACATATGTGACCTCATTCCCCCCATAACTCTCCCACCCCCCACTCATGCCCTCGCCCCCCTGTTGTCTGTGTCCATTGGTTGGGCTTATCTGCATTCATACAAGTCCTTTGGTTGATCTCTCCCCCTTACCCCCACCCTCCCCTACTTTCCCTCCCAGGGGGTCTTCTTGTCCTCTGTCCTCACCACGACAGTCCCTGAGCTCAGGGCTCAGCACAGAAAGAAGAGCAGGGCTGGGCCTGCTGGGCATCCTGGGCAGAGACAGGAGCCACATGTGGGAGCCCCGCTGCAGCCCAGGCCCAGCCCATCTGGCTGCTCTGAGCACAGGCTCTCCTCTGAGCCCCACTCCCCCCAGCCTGAGAGCACGGTGAGCCCAGAACGTTCTGTGATTACAGGCTGTGGGTGCTGGCTGCGACTGTGCAAAATGGACCAGTGTATTTCCAGAAAACACGGAGTGATCTAGGAAGCTATGACCACCCCCTCCACAGTTATTCTTAGAAATCCCAGCAAACCGCTGACTGGCTCATCCTTGGAAACGGGCCTCGAGCAGAAGACAAGGGGTGGGGGACACCCCCACGTCCCTGTCCTGAGCCAGAGCAGCCTGGGGCGGCTTGAGAAGGCAGGCTGGAGGGACAGGTCGCGGGGTCTGTGTCTGGAGCACTGAGGTGACCCAGGCCTTCCTCCCTGCCACCGACTATCTTTGTGGCTCAAGCCTGTGTCATCTGCTTGCCTCTCCTTTCGAGTCATTTTGTCCAGGTTCTCCTGGGCCTCCCTGGAGACCAGAGATCACGGTTTGAGGTCCCTAACCCCAATGCCTTGCCTTTGGCCTTGGGGGAGTGTGAGCCAGACCACAGCCACCCTGGCTTCTCCATTCAGCAAAACAGCTTGGGGTGGGCGGGTGGGGGGAAGGACAGGGAGACTCAGACACTGCCTGTGGCCGCTCCGAAGCTCAAGTGGCCAAGTCGAGTGTACAAATAATTCTGCAGCAACAAGGGTGAAAAGGGCCCGAAAAGGGAACCAACCATGGTAGGATGGTGTGGAGAGAGAAGTTTGGTATAGCTAAGCAGCTGGGCATGCTTCGTGGAGGATATAAGTGAGATCTGAGGGTGATTTTTTTTTTGGTCTTGAGTATTGAAAGGGGAGCAAGCTAGTGACGACCCTGAAATGAACAGCCGCTGAGGGGAAGTGGGGCGAGGCCCGGACTGTGCCAGGCAGACCTGGTCTGAGTGCCATTCCTGAGGACAGGTGGGTGGCAGGAGTGTCCTTCCTCCCGGAACATATTTCCTCACCAGGAGAGAAGGAAGGTTGGGAAGATGCGGTGAAATGA
>NW_005367354.1:5623986-5659836 GCF_000412655.1 Myotis brandtii | reverse complement strand
GGCCTTGGGGCGGGGGGGGGGGGCCCTGGGGGCCAGGCGGTAGTCACTCTCACTTGAGTCTGAAGTGGCGATGACCCGCAGAAGCTCCAGGCTGTCCCAGGAGGTCTAGATAGTTCACTCGCTGGTTAGAAGAGAATCGTTGGACATCAAACAGCTGAGCTCTAAAATGCCACCCTCGGGAGAGAGAGATATCACTGCTCCTGGGCGCCTTCCTTAGGGCAGGTGACCGGGGCTGTCTGCGTGTCGGGGAACACAGCCCAGACCCTGCGTCTCGGCCCTGCTCTGTAGCAAAGGTTGCTGCCACCCCAGTCCTCCTCCTGACAAGAGATTCCTTCCTGTGTCCTGGCTGGAGCCCACCCCAGCCAGGACCGCTCCCACCAGGAGTAATTTACACTCAGTAAAGCAACCTCTGTCTACATCAAGGCCCTCTGCCCCTCCAAGTGGCCCCGGGCCGGGCTCTGAGGGTGTGCAGAAGCCTTTTGCTGTCCCTGATAAGCCAGCCAAATTTTCACTCCAATCCACAGGGCATTTCATAGGAGCACACCTGGGTTAATGGCTCTGTGATCTGAGATAGCCCCTGGCCAGGGAGGGCTGTGTCCTGTCGTGCTTGCGCCCAGGAGAGAGGTGAGAGCTGAGAGAATGCTGACTGTCCACATCTGCTCCCTCAGGCTGACAGCACTGTGCCTGGCGTGGGCTCGGCCACCTGAGCTAGGATTTCACAACAGCTGCCCCTCAGGCAGGGCCTATGCTCTGCAGAGCACACCCACACTAACTCAGGGAGGAAACCGAGGCCCAGGGAGTTGGTGACCCCCCTGAACAGAAGCCAGGACCCCTCCCACAGGGCACACTCCACGCCCACCTCTGACTGCGGTGGGAGCCGGAGCCGGGTGGGGGTGGCAGGATGTGAAAGGCTGTGGGAGCCCAGCTGAGGAGAGACCTGGCCAGGGCCGGCAGAGGGGTCGAGGAGCCTGGGCTGAGCAGAGAGGAGCTTAGGAAACCTCTGAACTGTATCAGCGGTGGCCAGGGGTTAAGGAGGGGTGGGGCGAGAGGGCAGTGGCTGTGGCCATAAAAGGGCAACATGAGGGATCCTCGCTCTGTGCTCTGGGTCTTGACTGCGTCAATGTCAGCCTTCAGGGTCCTGGCCGCGCTATCTGCACCATGGCCCTGTCCGGAGCACACAGGGTCTCTCAGCATTATTTCTCACTCATGTGCATCTACAATGATTTCGAAATTAAAAGTATGATTTAGAAAAGAAAAAGAGAACCTCTGAGCTGGGTACGCAGAGGGGTGTGAGGGGCAGGGGCCCGCCAGGAGGTGACACAGAGCCGCGGGGAACGGTGTGTCCAGCATCCCTCCAGACACCGAGCCTGCCCTGGGACAGGGGTCCCAGGCTCTCGGCTGTGAGCACAGTGACTTCTGGGCCCAACAGAGTGAGCACCTAAGAGCGAGGAGCAGAGCTGAGGAAGTCAGAGAGGATGCTGCCGGAGGAAGGGGGAGGAAGCACCGGAGACCTTAATGAGCAGGGGTGCCCGGGCGGCGGGCAGGGGTGGTGCCTGCCCTACCGCTCAGTCATTCCAGCCCCAAAGGAGTTGCCAGCCATGCTGAGGACAGGAGGACTGCCGGCGCCTCTACACCAAGAGCTATTTACATTCCCACAGGGAGGACACACCCGATGCCAGGCGGGCTTGGGCGCAGGCAGTGCTATCAGAGGGTGCCCAGCGGACTCAGGGCTCTGTTGCCTGTAACTAGGACAGGAGCATGCGGGCTTCCCCAGCTTCGCTCACTTCAACCCTACTGAGCACCCCCAGGGTAGCAGGAACTGGAGGAGGCGCGTGCGCACTGACCTCTTTCGCCGGCACTGTGAGCCCCAGCAAGCCCAGGTGGTCTTCTTGTCCTCTGTCCCCACCACAACTGGGCAAGGGCTAGTGTCTGATGGTGGGGCAAAGGTGTAAAGGCCACAGTGGGAAGGAATCTTTAGACCGAAAAATGCAGCAGGTAACTCCATGCAATATAACAGAATTTATTATGGGGTAATTTACTTATAGAACAATGGGGCTGGAGCAGACAGACAACCAGCCGTTTTGGGCAAAGTGTTCTCTACCACCAGACCCCGGTTACAGTACCTTTGTATAGTAGAACTCGGGTACTAATGATTAACAAGACCCAGGGACAAAGAACGCAGTAGCACACGCCTGGGGCCATCACTCCTGGTGGTCTTGTGATCGATAATTGCTTATAATCAATACTCTTACTAGTTTGATATTTATGTCACGCCATTCTGGCTGTTGCTAACAAAAATAATGTTACGGCTCCATTTTTAAGGAACACAGATAATCATCAACTAGAAAGCTTTGATATGGTTGCTAAGGACAGTGAATGTGGTCAAAGGTCACAGCCTGAAACTTAAAAATAAAATGAAATCCGGGACACAGATGGAGTAGGTTTTGTTCACATCTATGTCTGTACAGATTAGTGACACAGAAAACAGGAAGATGACTTTGGTAGCAGGTGAGATCGACTCTGGCAAATGGACTGATGGGCCAGGAGCTCTGTTCAAAGGCACAAGGTCTGTGACTTGCAAATGACGATTCATAGGTTCCCTAGAGAGAGCCCCGTACTGAGGTTCCTTTCTGCCTCCCCAGCCCAGCTTCTCTGGGTCCCCTAGTTTGCCTGAGATGCCCTCCCACATCGCCAGGCCTCCACCTCAGTTTCTCGTCAGCTCCCTACTATACCTCACACTCGGAATTCTGAGCCTCTCCTCTGTGCAGAGGCAGTGCTGGCCC
The DNA here is from genome assembly GCF_000412655.1 of Myotis brandtii. Taxonomy (NCBI): domain Eukaryota; kingdom Metazoa; phylum Chordata; class Mammalia; order Chiroptera; family Vespertilionidae; genus Myotis; species Myotis brandtii. Next base: position 5,657,053 of record NW_005367354.1, on the reverse strand, counting down.
TGGGCACACAGACATGAACCGACACAGTCCACCCCTTGAGGGGCTACAGTCTGGTGGGAGAGACACGCATAATTAAATGAGGCTCTCAAAGAGGGTCAGGCGGGCATGCCCCCCAGATGGCATCTTGGCTTCCGGGTCTGCCAGTGACCAGGACATGTTCCAGACCAGGCAGGGGAGCCCAGCACTGAGGACCCATTCTCCAAGGGTGCTGAGGGTGTCTGCCTCTGATTCTGGTGCTGCTGGAGGAGCCCTTTTGTCCACTGGGGCAGGGAGACTGACGAAGCTGATTGTCCTTGTCCCTAGGGCCTGCCCAACACTCCACAACCAGGCCTGCAAAATTGCCATCAACCCTGCCTTGTGCTTGATACTCAGGCAGATCCAGGGATGGGGGCAGATAGGAGATGGAGGTGGAGACCCACACGCTGCCCCACATAGCTCCTGGCCAAGCAGGTGCCATGTGAACTCTCAGAAAGCCAGAGACAATCAGACAGTGGGGCTGGTGGGAATGTTGACATGGGGGAATTCACTCAAAGGAGAAGATTTGACCCACCCTTTCCATAGTTTGGGGATGTATTTGGAGCAGGGAAAGCTACTGTAGAGGAAGAAGGAAGGGCTGAGCAAATGGTGTGGTGTACAGGACAGCCAGGAGACTCCCACTTCACCGCCTTGATTGAGCATTTCCTGCACCAAGGAGGCGGCGTTACCTCCAATGCACAGAAGATGAAAGCGAGGCCAGAGAAGATACACAACCCACCCAGACGCTCAGAGCCAGTAGCCAGAAGAAATCGGCTTCTCAGCCGAACTAGACGCAGGGCAGCTCGGGAGGCCGGAGAGGAGCATGCTTCTGGAGACACATGGAAAGATGGCTGGGATGCGGGCCAGGGTCTGACTGTGGAAAGTCGCTGACCAGGGGGTTCCCACAGTGGTGCCGGTTGAGTGCTCCACATCTCACATGTGACTGAAAAGGCCTGCCCCTCCAGGGACTCTCCCTGTTGCTACTGGCTCGAGCTTTGCTTCTGGGGGAGTTTTCTGGAGCAGCAGGTACATGCGAGAGCACAGGCCTGGGCCCCAGGGCTTGCGAACTGGGTGGCCTTGAGCAGATCACATAAGCTCTCCGGTCCTCAGTTTCTTCACTGTAGCACAATCTAATAATACGCTGCCAGCTGCTGCAGGATTAGTGGCACTGTATGCAGAGCACTGGGCACATGATCATGCCCAGTAATGAGGAGCTATTAATATATGTCAGCTGCTGGCTGCAGCCGCCTCCTCGTCAGTGGTCCCGGCTTCAGTTCCCCAATCACCTCCGAAGGGATTGCTCCAACCTCTGCTAATGCTGCCGGATGGAGATCAGTCTCCCAAGGATTGGAGGCAGGGCCCTCCGGGCTGGGAGATGCCCCGGACATAAGGACATGGAGTGGCTTCCCCCGTCCTGCATCCACACATTTCACACAGCAGAGGAGAGGAGCTGCCGATGGAGACAGCTGGTCCTGCCGCGTTCCCTCTCTCAGGAGCGATTAGCCGTGTCATACATCCATTTGTAATGAAATGGAAGTGTTTTGATTTCTCTGGGAAGCTGGGTTTTCTCCCAAGTCCTTGCTGCTTTCATCCTTGGACTTGAAACAGTCCATTCTAATCTCAGAGGGAGGGGCAGTGGTTATAAGGCGCCCCGATATCTGATCACCAACTCGGCGCCCGGGTGAGCGGCAGCTTTGATGGCTGGGAGGGAGCGAGTGGTCCCCAGTTTGATGCTAATAGCCCCCTGCATTATTGAGGAGCCATGTTTCAGTGGCAGACACACTCGGGGAGACATCCAGATTGCAGGCTGGCGTGCCAGCTGCTTCCCTCACTCCTCGGCAATGGAGCTCTGTGACCCAGCAGAGACACTAAAAATAGGCACCTGACCAAGCTGTCTGTGCAGCACACCCACCCTCACCACAGACGGGTTGGAGGGCAGCTGCCATGGAGCTAGCAAATATGGCGAAACCACCACTTTCCAGTTCTTTCAATTGCTGCTCCTCTGATCCAAATGTCTGAAGAATGACCAGCTGTCCAGGGGGCACCCCCAGGAATTGTACATCTGAGACCTCAGCTAACTACGGGCTGGGCTGAGGCCCATGTTCTCATACCCCTCCAAGTAGCACAGTGATACCAAGGCTTTGGGGCCATTGGGTCAAGGCAAAGTTTGGGACTCAATTGTCCCTGAGAATTTGCTGGAAATGTTGAGAAGGGGTGGACAGGCTAACTGTGCTCATTCTCAGGCTTATGTTTGAACTGGATAACCTAGCCAAACCCTTGTTCATTCATTAAAATGATGCTGAGCACTGAAGATACAACAGTGAGTGAGGACAGATGGGAGTCCCAGCTGGGGGAGGCAGCCTTGGAGATGGCCCACAATGACCCCTGCCTCCTGTATTTATGTAGGTACGTAGCCCCCTCCCACATTGATTAGGACTGACCTGTGTAACCAATAAAATATTATGGAAATGGAGTAGGCTGTCTGTATTGCGGTTATAAGAGATGTTGTGGCTGCTGCCTTGTTCTCTTGGATCACTCGTTCTCTGAAGGAAGCCACCGCCATGTTGTGAGGACACTCAAGCAGCCCTGTGGCCCAGTGACCATCTGAAAGTGGATCTTCTAGCCCCAGTTAAGCCTTCCGATGACCGTGGGCCTGGCTGGCACTTGACAACATCATGAGAGACCTTGACCAAGAACCACCCAGCTAAGTTGCCCTCGATTTTCTGATCAATAGAAATTGTGAGATAATAAGTGTTGATTTAAGCAGCTATATTTTGGGAAACTTTGCTACATGACAAATACCTAATACATTGGTCTTCAGTGAAGATCATAAGCAGCTATATTTTGGGAAACTTTGCTACATGACAATAAATACCTAATACATTGGTCTTCAGTGAAGATCCCAGTCTGGTGGAAAACTAGACATTGATCAAATAATTAGACCAATAACCATAAACATAAAAGCATAAAAGTTGCTAGAAATGCCTCCATTAGAAGGAACTGGCCTAGTCAGAGAAGTTGAGGAAGGCTTCCGGAAGCGACAACTAAACTGAGGCTGACGGTTAAGTTCAGGTAAAGTAGGTGAAGAAGGTGGGGAAGAGCATTCCAGGTAGAGAAGCAACTTGAGCCAAGGTCCTGCCAGGCTTGGGAGGGAGCCAGAGGCATGGACAAGTATCAAGGAGGCCGTGAGGAAGAGAGATACACAGGTGAGCCCAGAAGGGTAGAAGGGGCCTTCTACCTCTGAAGGATTTACTCAGTCTAACTGCTATGCAAACCCTGAAAGGTCTATAGAAATGAGCAACATGCTCAGATCTATGCTTTCAGAGGTTAGTTTTGTTTTATTGTTGTGTGTGTGTGTGTGTTGTTGTTGTTACTGTTTTTTGTTTTAGTTAACGTGGAGCCTGGCTGGGAGATTTGAGGGTAGATGGGGCGTGTGGCAGGAACCCAGGAGAGGGATGGGGTATGTAGAACCAGGTGGTTTAATTGACATGGAGAGATTGAAAGATATTCATGAGGTTGAGGGTACTTGGTAATAAAATTGCCATGGGGGCTGAGGGAAAGGAGGTGCCTAGGAGGAGTTCTAGGTCATACAGCCATGGGTGGTCTAGGGATTGAACCATCTGAGAGATCCAGAGAAATGCACTTAGGCTGGGGTTCCGTGAGCCTGCCAAGGTGTCCAGGACATATGTGCCCCGTGGTCTCGAAGACATGGGTCTGCCCGCCCCCTGCCTTTGGGCATGGCCCTGTCCTATCAGAGCTCACAGTCCAAGGGAGCAGATGACACCCGTGAAGGGCATAATGAGGGGTTAGCCGGTTGGTTTGCTTCCTTCCAAAGGGTAGGTCTCACAGGACACGGTCTACAGGGGTGGGCAAACTTTTTGACTTGAGGGCCACAATGGGTTCTTAAACTGGACCAGAGGGCCGGAACAAAAGCATGGATGGAGTGTTTGTGTGAACTAATATAAATTCAAAGTAAACATCATTACATAAAAGGGTACGGTCTTTTTTTTTTTTTAGTTTTATTCATTTCAAACGGGCCGGATCCGGTCCGCGGGCCGTAGTTTGCCCACGGCTGGTCTAGAGCAATAGTCCCTGTGGGGCCTTGAAAACTTTTCAGTTGGTCCAGTAGGTAGAGATGATTTTCATAACAATACTAAGACATCAGTTACCTTTCCACACCCAGTCTTTCTAATGATGAAGTGGAGTGTTCCAGAATCCACATGGCTTTGCAGCAGAAGCAGATTCGATCAACTGGCTGTTTTCTATTGATTCAGACATTAGAGACTTTTGTAGGACTGTAAAGTAGTGTCCTCTTACCAATTATTTTTGTTTGGGGGAAATACCGTTTTCATTAAAATACACGTTAACAAATGTAATAATTTGTTATTGTTTTCAAATAAATTGATAAGTAAAATGCCTCTGCTTTAATTTTTAATTGATAAATATTGACAGTTATAACCCACCTAATCAGAAGCTCTGAAGACTTTTTTTAAAGAGTTTTTTAAAAAAATATTTTTTTTTATTGATTTCAGAGAGGAAGGGAGAGGGAGAAAGGGATAGAACATTAATGATGAGAGAGAATCATTGATCGGCTGCCTCCTGCACGCCCACACTAGGGATCAAGCCCCCAACCTGGGCATATGCCCTGACTAGGAATTGAACCCTGACCTCCTGGTTCCTAGGTCGACGCTCAACCACTGAGCCACGCTGGCTGGGCTAGAGTATTTTTAGAAACAGGGATGAGAGACCAAAGGGTTTGAGAACTGCTGACCTAGAACCAGGAGGACCTTTGCAAGAGGAGGCTCCTCTTTCATCAGCAGCTGAGTCCTTAGACGTCATGGGGTAGCCCAGCTGTGCTGGAAACATGCACTTTAGACATGAATGGCTGTGGTGATTGGGCGATTACCTCCCCCATCCACAGCGGTCATGAAACCATTTGCTGGGTTGGTAACACATACACAAGTGCCACTTGTCTGCAGGCTGAAAATGTGCTGTGGAAGGCAAACATGAGGAGGACCATGGCCCTGTCCACGAAGGCGTGCCTAAGAGCAACGCTTCTAAGTGCTGGTTGTCTTCCCTTACTGGGGGAGTTTCCGGTCACCTCCCTCTGGTCACTGACACTCGCCTGTTAGACTATAGACACTGATCTTCCTAAACACACTAGAGAGATAGATCCTATTTCCCCCCAAAAAAGATCCTTTAGCTGCTCCAAATCCACTTGAGAAAATTAAATTCCAAATCATTAAATCATCAAGGTGCTCTGTAGTCTGGTCCTTCTCAGATCACTACTTCCCCCCAGACCCACTCAGCTACGGGCAGGTTCTGGAAGTCCCAGGAACTCTTGTTTATGGGTCTTTGTCTATGTGGTGTCCGCCTTGCACCCCACTTGTGCCTGAAATGCCTGCCTCCTTTCTTTCTTCTAGCCCCACAGGATCCAGCTTAGCAGCATCTCCTCTGGGGAGCCCCAGTGACCCCCCTCCTACCAAGGCCAATAGGATGCCGTGTTCACAGCTGCATCATCAGCTCCAAGGCTGAAGGGTCACCTGTGCAAATCAGAATGTGTTGGTCATTTATGGGCAGTGACCATTCTGATTGGTCAGTTTCTTGTTCTGATTGCTTGTGGCCCGTGCCATTCTGGTTGTTAAATATTTTTTAAATCACTGCTTTCAAAGGCCTTGAAAGGAAACACTCAGTAAATGTTTGTTGAATGAATAAGCAAACAAAGTGCCCTGGACTCCAAAATCACAAAATGGGTTGGCTTAAGGACTCAGCCCGCTGGGCCCTGACCTCAGGGCTGGTGACTAAGGCGCTTCTCCTCCCCTCCCCTCCTGCCCTTCCCCCCAACATCCTACATTGCCCCAAGGTCTGAGCCCCTCGGTCAATTGATAGTTTTTTCTGAGCCACACAATAGCAATTGATCAGAGTCTGAACTCCTTTAATGGGCACTGTTTCCCCAGCAGGCCGACTCTGCACACACCGCTAGAAGCAGGGAAAACCCCTGCCTGCAAGGAGATGCATCCTATGGTTTCTTGGTCAGACACATCCTTGGTCCAGAGGGATTATCACGGAGGCCTCACCCTTTGCAATTGTAATTTAACAGCTCACATTACAGGCTAAGCTCCTGACTGAATGAATTGCAAAATGTTCCAATTACTTGAAACAATTATGCATTGCAGTCAATACCCTTTTATGAATTGCTGGGAAGAATTGTATTCTAAATCCAATCCAATCATTACCTCCTTGTGGAAACACCCAATAAAACCCCAGTGGCTTCGGATCAAGACACTTTCTCACTGTCCATCACACCTACTCTCTAGAGTCACCCCTGGCCCAGGAGAGAGTATGACAGTCATTTGGGTGTAGTTGAGCCATCTGCTAGAATAAACAGGAGCCCCTGCACAGAGCAAGTCCAGACTCCTTTCCCTGGCAATTAAGGCCTCTTATGCTCTCCCCTCCAGCGTTGCCGAACCAAGTCCACTCATCCCTACACACGAAGGTCAAGCCCGCCATCCTGGGCGTGCCTATACGAACACTTTCTCAGTGTGTCAAGAGGCCACTGAAGACTTGGCCACCAGTTACATAATCGAACAAAGAAGAGAAAATGACAAAATTAAGATCAGAAATACCCACACTGGCACCCAATGCTGTTTGATTGCCTATGGCTGGTAGATGGCAGATGCATTGTAGCTTCATTTTTTTCATTCATTTGACAAATGTTTACCCGCTGCCTGCTAATGTGCTAGGCTCTCTGTGGGTACAGGCCCCAGCACATCACACACACACACACACACACACACACACACAGTTTTCCTTGGAAAAATCAGGAAACGCAGCTTCACAGGAATTCTCACAACAGTAACAACTCTCCGAAGAGGGACGTGTGGGAAGCCTGTTTCTGCCCAGCTCTCCACAGACCATGAAGACAAGCCTGGGATGCGTGCTTTTCAGGGGGGTCTCAATTCGGGGCCCAGGAGGGAAAGGGGGGCCTGTGTCAACCTCTGGAGGGGGCTCAAAGCCTTCTGGACTCTCCCCGGCTGCCCTCTGCTCACTGCAACGGTGGTCAGGCTGTCAGGCCGCCAGGCGTCAATGCCCCAGGACAGCAGGCATGTCCTGTTGGCAGCCCACATCCTGGGCGCCGCGGCCAGGCCCATCCCAGGAGGAACTGAGCTCAGCCAGCCCCTCCGCAGCTGTTCCGAAAAGGAAAGCCAAGGAGAGCAGAGTCTCGGGGTATTGATGGGTGTGTGTGTGTGTGTGTGTGTGTGTTTTTCTCTTGCTCCTGTGGATTTTTCAGTAAAAAAGAAGAGGCTTATTTCTCCTTTTTTGTTGATTGTAATACGGATCAGATCTCCACTCCTCCGTGGCCTTTGAGGAATGGTGTGAGGAGCTGCTGGATGTTAACGAGAGAGGCTGAGAGGAGGCAGAGGAGGTGATAGGTCGCTGTGTGCCTGTGACTTCCGCAGCCGGCTTCAGGGCTGATTGACCCAAAATGAACCCATCTGCGGGTTTCAGGGGTGGCGTGGATACGGACATGGGGTAGTTTGATCTCCAGGTGAGCCCAGGGACATAATTGCACAGTCGTATTAAAACCTGGAGGGGACGCCCTTTCGTGGACGCCGGGGAGCCGGGCGGAGGGTGTGGACTTCAGCCCCCGCGTCTCGAAATGCATCGTAATTCCTGTCCACTGGATTGTAAGGTTTCTGTGGGAAATCTTGGGAACGACGGTAACAAGACTGAGTTGGAACGGGCTTTTGGCAATGATGGGCCACTCAGGAGTGTGTGGGTTGCTAGAAACCCTCCCGGCTTTGCTTTCGTGGAGTTTGAAGATCATCGAGATGCAGCTGATGCTGTCCGAGAGCTAGACGGGAGAACCCTGTGTGGCTACCGAGTAAGAGTGGAATTGTCCAATGGTGAAAAGAGAAGTCGAAATCGAGGCCCGCCTCCCTCTTGGGGTCGTCGCCCTCGAGATGATTATCTGATTATCGGCGAAGGAGTCCTCCACCTCGCCGCAGATCTCCAAGATGGAGAAGCTTCCCCCGTAGCCTGAGCAGGTCCCTTTCCAGAGATAGGAGGAGAGAGGGATCACTATCTCGGGAGAGAAATGATATGCCGTCTCGATCCTTCTCTAGGTCTCGGGAGCCGATCTAGTTCAAATGAAACGAAATAGAAGACCAGTTTCCAAGATGTACAGGAAATAACTTCCTTTGATAGGAGTATGTACAGAAAATTTAAGCGTAGTGCATTTAAAAAATTTTTAATGCTGTCATTTGTAATGTTTTGTGAGAATCCGTTGAATAAAGTTTTGATTACAAAAAAAACCACAAACAAACCTGGAGGGTCTGGCTCTATCCACCGCCAGGTTTGGGACTCCAGGTGGCCTATCTCCCTACCCTCCTGCCAATTCTCTGTTTCAACTTTCTCAGGAAATCCTCTTTGGTGCCTCTGTTTCACCTGTGGCATAGTCAGTGCCTTCCGACCTGGAGGATTGTCTTCTCACCTCCCGTCTTGTTCCTCCTCACCACCTCTTCCCCCAAACTGGGCTCTGCCTCTCGGTGTGAACTTGGACCCATAGCCAAGTCCTCTGGGCCTCAGCTTTCTCCTCTCAAGTGGGGAGAGCAGCATCGGCCACAGGGCATTATTTTGGGGAGGCAGAGAAGACAATGTCAGGAGAGCACCCGGCTGTGCTCAGAGCAGTAAAATCTCGGGCGTTATTTCTACTTGCAGGGTAAGGGTGAGCCTGCCATAGTTTCTGTGTGGGAGGAGCCTAACCTTGACATTACTTAGTTCACTTTCTTTTATCCACTCATGAAAATTCTTTGGGCTCCTGCTGTGAGCCTGACCTGGGTATCATGTGATGGTACCCCCACTCTTCAGGAACCTACATACACCCACAGTAGAGATATGGAAACTCAAATTGCCAGCTCCTTCCCTACCCCACACCTGCATGGCTACCTGATCACACACCCAGACCTGCCCCCTTCCCTCAGCTCTTCCCCTTCAAAGGCGTGAAAATGTACTAGGACTGTGTGTTCCTGGCCAAAGTTCCGAAGCAGAGGTGAAATAGAGACGCGAAGAGTAGAGAATGGTGCTGAGTACCTTCAGTGTTTTGACGCTGCCCAGTCCCACCGCCCAGAGGAAACCAGCACCGCTGTTTTTGTTTACTGTCTGGTGGTTAGCACCGCAGTTCCAAACTCGCTCAGACCTTGCTTTCATGGCTGGTTCACTGTGGGCGGTGCTTACTGACTTCCTGCCGCGAAAAGGGATCAATTTAGCACAGCGATTTTCAACCAGGGCGCTGCAAGCAGTTTTAAAATGTGTAACACCTGACTATTTAGCCAGGGGCACTGACCTCTTTTTCCTTAGCTTTCCAAATAAAAAAATGACAACGGCCAACACGACAAGAGCCATTGATGTGAATGAATAAAATGAATAAAGATTATACTTTTTTGGGGGGTCAGATTAGCAACAAATATTTTTTGGTGTGCTGCAGAATTGTAGTACTGAGTTTGTGTGCCGTGTGATGAAAAAGGTTGAATATCACTGATTTAGTAGTCTACTTCTTTCCCTCTCGGCATTCCAGTTCTTTCCTAGTTTTGTTTGTTTTTAGTTCTTCTATGAGTGATAGAATATTTAAATAATGTGCTTAAAACTTAATGCTCCATCAGCTTTGCCCAATGTATCCAGGCTGCTCGCTTTGTAGAGAGAAGAAAATGGTTACTGCCCCTCCACCTTTCTCTCCCTTGACCCCACGCGCACGCTCCCAGGAAAGGCCCATGTGAGGACACAGCGAGGAGATGGCGGCCGAGTGCAGCCAGGAAGAGGGCCCTCGCCAGGACTTGACTGTGCTGGCGCCCCGATCTCAGACTTCCAGCATCCAGACTGTAGGAAAAAACTTCTGCTCCGTAAGCCCAGCCTATGGTCTTTCCTAATGGCAGCCGAGCCAGACAGCACCCTAGTGGTTCTTTTCCCTACAACCCCATGGTGGGCAGCAGGTGGTAGAACTGGGAGGCACCAGGCCTGGGGAACAGCCTTCCCCACCTTGCCCAGCATGGGGTCTGCGAGGGCCGCTCACCTCCTCCCCACCAGCTGAGAGTGGGTGGGCAGGGCGGTCAGAACAGGCTGCGGTGCTTCTCCCAGGCGTTTGCGATGGAATTGATGAGCAGCAGGTGGGGAGGGGGCTGCGGTGCACACTGACACCCCCACCTGGCAGTGTCCTGAAGGGGTAACGAGAATAGCGGTGTGGTTTTGGTGTTTATAAAACGCCGTGGCCTCTAGATGCTCACAGTGAGGCAGGCAGGAGAGAGATTATTCACACACACCCATTTGACAGAGGAAAACACTGAGATCCAGGAAGGGGAAGGGACTCATCTAAGGTCACACAGCAGAAAATACTGGGATTGAATCAGAGCCAGGCCTCCCAGCTCTCGCCCTTACCCCACCGCCTTCTGCAGGGCCCAGGGTGGCAGCCCCATGGAGGGTAGCACAGGACACGAATGTTCTGTCCCTTAACATCGAAGCTTCAAGAAGGGAGTGGTGTGATGGTGACAGAGAGGAAGAGAAAGAGGAGGCTGGAGCCCTAGGGCCGGGGCCAGTGCGGTGGGGCCTGGGAATGATGTTGGGGAGCAGGGGCCTCTTCAGCCCCCACAGGATAGGGCACATTTGGGCTGGGGTTGAGGGAGGCAGAGAACTCAGAGAGAGAAGCCGGAAGAGCCCACCCCACCTGGCAGCCAGGCCTCTCCAGGCTCCTCATGCTCTCCACGCACCCTGCTTCGTCACACCTCTGCTTTTGCCCAGGGTTCCTTGGTCTCTTACATCTCGGGGTCCTGCCAAGTGCCCCCTCCGCTGGGTTGTGGCCCACCCTGTCCCCCGAGGTGCCCTCACGGTCCTGTGCTCTCCCCCCGCACCGGACCCCAGGAGGCAGACACCATGTCTGGCTTTTCCCGTCCCCAGCACCTGGCTCAGGGCCCGCACAGAGCAGGTACCCGATACACGTGTGGAGACTAAATACACAAACGGACAAAATAAAGAGTAAATAAATGGGCCTCGTAACACGGGGCTTGACACTAACCCCCTAACTCTCAAAATGCACACTCCCAAGGCCCCTGCCCACCTCCCTGCACCCCTCCCTCTCCCCTATGCGCAGCTCTGGGTAGAACCACTAGGACCATGATCCCTCCTCACCCCTGACAGACACTTAGCAGAACTAGGAGTTTTCTCAACTTCCCACATTGATTTCAAAAGACACTGATCTTTGTCAGCTGCATTAATGACTCACAGCCCGGGTTGGGCCAGCCTTCCTAAAAATAGCCGAGAAGCCTCGGTGAAGAGAGAGATGAAGAGAGAGGCTTCTACGGCATGTGATCCCAATGGAGCCAGCTTGCCCTGCCCAGGCTTCCCCGGCATCCCCCCACCCCTCCTCCACGGCCCGTTCCCTCCTGCTCTGAGCCCCAGAAGCCGGCATTAGCGGGTGCAAAGCCACCTCCAGGAGAGCCTTTAGATCCGCTCCATGATAGATGGGGAAACTGAGACCCAGAGGGCGAAGGGCCAGAGGCTGAGGCCTCCTGGCTCCCAGCGAGCAGCTCTGCAGACTGCAGCCTCTGTGGTTAGCAGCCAGCTGGGGATGGGGAGAAGGGGCTTCCTCCTCATAGAGCCCCTGGCTGGGCTGGTCCCCTGGAATGAGCCCTGGTCTAATGGGGCTTCGGCCACACCACAGATCAATAAAGAACTCCTGCAGGTAGACGGAGTTCACCAGAGATAGGTGAGGTAGGGGGAGCTTGCACAAGAGTTTATGCTCCTCAAGCAGGGAAGACTAGGAATGGCCCCCACGATGGAGAGTGGTGGGTTACAGAGGAGAAAGAAGGGTCCTTGGAGCTTAGGAGAAAGAAAGGCAAAGAAAACGCCCTTCTTTGGAGAGGGGAAAGGCTTGGGTATGCTCCAGAGAGAGAGAGAGAGCTTGCATATGCGCTCGCGCAGCACCGAGGCCTTTGTCTCAAGGGCTTTTATCTCGTTTCCAAAGGCGAGGTTTTATGGGTGATCTCAGGGGGAGGATCTCAATCAAATATTCATCAGCTTTTCCAGGTGTGTCTCCTCAGGGTTGTGGTCTCCACTGATTGGCCAGCTCCAGGGCAGGAATCATTAGTCCTTGCAGCTGGTCCTGATGTCTGCCATGGTGTCACCTGGGCTGGCCTCCTGCTTTTGTTGGCCTGGAGCTGAAACACAACTGAGGCCTAGATGTTAGCTCTAGTTTGACCAAAACTTTGTCTCTATGTCAACAGCCTTCTTCTTAAAAAAAAAAGTTTTTATTGATTTCAGAGAGGAAGGGAGAAGGAGAGATAGAAACGTTAACGATGAGAAAGAAACATTGATTGACTGTCTTCTACACACCCCACAATGGGGATTGAGCCCGAAAGCTGGGCCTGTGCCGTGACAGGGAATGGAACCGTGACCTCCTGGTTCATGGGTCAATGCTCAACAACTGAGCCACAGCAGCCGGGCTGTCGTGCCTTCTTCTTAAGGCAGAAGCTCTTCTGACAATGGCTTTCCAGTCCCAGCTTGGGTTCTCGCCAGGATGGGGAGCTGCCCACCTCTCAGGCAGCCCATTGCAGGGTGCACGGCCATGACCGGCCAGGCCCCCCTCTGTGGAGCCAACCCACGCCTGTGGCCTCAGTTGGCCCACTCTTCAGCCCTCGGTCCCCCTGGGGCTGCTGGCAACCAGGCCTGTCCCTCCTTTGATCCTGGACACCCTGCCACTTCATTCTTCCTCTAGTTCCAGAAATAGCCTTCCTCTTTGTGTGTGGAGAGCCATTTAATGGCTCTTTCACCGAGCGTGGCGGCAGGGAGGAGGCCTCTGTGGAGGCAGACCTTCCTCCGCGAGGCTTCGCCGAACTGGCCTCCTTCCATGCCTTCCTCTGGGCATCAGATGAGTGGGACCCAGGCAGGTCTGGGTAAGTCAGAGGCACTGAGAGTGGCGCTTCCACGGGCCTTCGAAGGTGCAGACACTGGTGCCCGCTGGGTGCAGAGGTGCTAGGCACGCTGGTCGGCTCGCACAGTATCAGCCCTTGCTAGCGGCAGGGACCAGGGGAACTGCAGGGAACTGAGGAGAGAGTCCCAGGGAGCCCTGTTGCAGTCAGCAGGTGTCCCTAACCTCTGCCCCCCGCCCCCTTGTTCTGTGGAGCTCCAGACCAGCACACTCCTGCCCTCTGGCCACTTCCAATAGCCCACAGGCACCAAACTCACATTCATTCAATCCTCTCCTTGACATTATCTGGTGAGCACTGTTAGCCCATTTTACAGATGACAAAACTAAGACTTATTGTTGATGTCACTGGGAGAAAACCACCTCCTTAAGCAGCAGTGCTGGAATCCAAACCCATGTGGGTGACCCCCGGGTTCCAGTCCTCTCCACAGGCCAAGCCACATCCCACTTAAGGTGCTCCTTCTGGAATAAGGGGCAGAAGTTGGGGGCACTCGGCTTTGCCTTCAACCTGATCCCGACGAGACTACCGGAGGCCAGGGGCCACAGAGCCCCGTGGAAGGCAGCAGGGACACCAGCCTCCGGACCTCTGTCCCCACCCCACCCTCACCCGAGCTGGTCAGACAGTGGGGCCGAGGAAGGCAGAGCTGGCAGCCAGACAAAGGGGTCTGCATTCAGCAGCCACTTCCTCCTGCACAAAGCCCGGCCCCCACCCCCACAGCCACAAGGACCCCCAAAGAATGCTTGGAATGCCGCGGGGCTAGACAGCCTCCTGCAGACAAGGAGAGGCTGGCTTTGTGCCCAGTCTGCCAGGACGACTGACCCCCAGTTAGAAAGGTCACTCTCCGACCTATGACCTTACGCTTTCCCCCTGTCTCTGGGGGTGGCTGGGCTTCCCTCCTTGGGACCCCAAGTGTCCTTTTCATGCCAGGGGGACCTGGCCCCAAGTTGGCAGCAGCTTCAGGAAAGAGAAGAAGGAAGTCCCCACAGATAGAAGCTCACACTGATGGCCCCCGAAGGTTGAACTGTACCCTGAAGTCATGTCTTGGCTCCCCCCTCAGTGCAGAGGCTGCCGGGGTCCCTGGTGTCCCCCCACTCAGTGCGGAGGCTGCCGGGGTCCCTGGTGTCCCTCCCTCAGTGTGGAGGCTGTCTGGGGTCCCTGGGGTCCCTCCCTCAGTGTGGAGGCTGCCCGGGTCCCTGGTGTCCCCCCACTCAGTGCAGAGGCTGTCCGGGGTCCTTGGTGTCCCCCCTCAGGGTGGAGGCTGCCCGGGTCCCTGGTGTCCCCCCACTCAGTGCAGAGGCTGTCTGGGGTCCTTGGTGTCCCCCCTCAGGGCGGAGGCTGCACAGGTCCCCAGTTTTTCTTTGCACAGTCAGCCCCTAGGCAGTGGCAGGTCCAGTCTCCACCTCACCTGCTCCCCCAGGGCTGGGCTCGTTCAGGGCCAGAGCCTCCCTCTGGCCTCGCCTGCTGGGTGCCCCAGCTGTCCCAACGTGCATGGGAGACAGACAGTGAGATGAAGCCTAAGGGAATCTTAGAAGGTGAGGCATGCTAAGGAAAGAGAAAGGTGGTGCTGGGGGTGGGGGAGAGGATTGTGATCTTAATCGCCAGGAGTTGGAAAGGGGGCCATTTGAGAGAAGACGAAGGAGAAAAGCCTTGTGGGGAAGAGCATTCCAGAACAAGGACGCAGGGTGAAGCCCTGCTTATCCAGGGCCCACAGGAAGGGCAGAGGCATCAAGGGGAGGCTCCCAGGAGCGGAGGCCTGGAGGCGATGGGGCCTCAGTGCCCACGCTGGGGGAGACGGGTGCCCCCGGGGGGGGGGTTGAGCAGAGGAGCCTTGGGATCAGACTCTGGGGTCTTACAGGGGCCTCTGCTGCCCTGCAGACTAGACAAGGGGGAGGAGGGAGGAAGCTGCAGTCACCTGGGAGGCCCAGGCCCAGCACCCGGCACACATCTCTGCCTGTCCCATGGCAGCCTGTCCCCCAGGCCGGGGCTAATAGTTGCAGGTGACACCCATTCCACGCTGTGCTGGGGGACCGACAGCACAGAGACACTGTGCTTCTCTCAAAGAGCCTCTTGCTGATGCGGAGACAGAGCAAGGTGGCCTCTCCCAGCTCTGAGCCCAGAGCGCAAGGATGAGACTCTCTGGGGACACCCCACCCCTCTCTTCTTCTGGCTCGGTGCCTGCCTGCCTGCCTCGGCCCCCAAGAGGCCTTCCTGCTGCTCTGGCCTGTGACGTGAGCACCCAGCACCCTCCTCCAGGGCACAGGCGGAGCTGGGCCAGTGGTTGGTGTTAGGTCTGATCAAATAAGCGAATCAATATCCCCTCCCCTGGGAGACTGACCTTTAGATCATTTCGCAACCGACATTCCCTTTCGCTTAGACCAGTGGTCGGCAAACTCAACAGAGCCAAATATCAACACTACAACGATTGAAATTTCTTTTGAGAGCCAAATTTTTTAAACTTAAACTATATAGGTAGGTACATTGTTATTAACGTAATTAGGGTACTCCTAAGGCTTAGGAAGAGCCACACTCAAGAGGCCAAAGAGCCGCATGTGGCTTGTGAGCCGCAGTTTGCCGACCACTGGCTTAGACCACATTCCATTTGCTAAGACCAGTCACTTTCCCCTCTGGACGTGCCCAGGATCCAGGTCGCCCAGAGACTTCCCCCCCAAAAAGCCCGCCTAGAGTCCTTTAAAACCTGGCTCCCCATCCCTGGGTGCTGGCGCCATTTTGGGGCTCAGCCCATCTGGTACCCACATGACCTAATAAATTTGATTCTTTCCCACGTTTGGCCTCGTGTGTTCTTCCCACGGCGACCCAACAGTTGGGAGTCAGGAGAGACCCAGGGGCCCGGGAGCTGGTGGTCAGGAGTGACACGGTCAGGGGTTCTTGGTAGACTTAGAGCCGGGCCCAGTCCCACCCGGCCCAGCCCAGCCTGGACCTTCCAAGGGAAGCTGAATGAATGGACGTGAGAATGAGGGGGAAAGGGGCCCATGTCCACACGACCCCCAAAGCCAGAGAAACATTTCCAGCTTGCCTGTGACTCACTCCTCCTCAGCAGAAAACGTTGTTTTTTCCTTCAAAATCACAGACTTCCACTTTCAGACAATACCGTGTTCTCAGGAAGTGAACGTGTTTTGTTTTTCTGTGCAAGCTGTTGGTGGCGGTGTTTGTTTTAGAAACCTTCTACAGTGATGGGGTCTGCAGGCCATGCTGCCCTGACACCAGGCTGACACTAAACTGAGGGGCCAGATTTGCCAAATAAGAGTACTGCTCCGGCCCTAGCCCATTTGGCTCAGTGGATAGAGCATGGGCCTTCTGACCGCAGGGTCCTGGGTTCGATTCCAGTCAAGGGCATGTACCTCAGTTGCAGGCTCCTCCCCGGTCTGGGCTCTGGTTGGGCTCGTGCAGGAAACAACCAATCAGTGTGTGTCTCTCACATCGATATTTCTCTCTGTCTTTCCCTCTCTCTTCCACTCTCTCTAAAAATCAATGGAAAAATATTCTCAGGTGAGGATAAAAAAAAAAGAGTACAGCTCCATTTGAGTCTCAGATGAACAACTAATAACTGAGTATGTCTCATGCAATATTTGGGACAAACGTAGAGTAAAATAGTTATTTATCTGCAGTTCAAGTTGAACCTGTATTTTACTTGGCCATCCTTCCCCTAAGTCCACGGATCATGTCACTCTTGGCCACTAGCCTCCGGGGGTCCCTGAGGCCTGTCCTGCTTCTGCTCACCCTAGAGAGGGTCCACTATTCTCCAGCCACTGGCCCAGCTCTGCCTGGGCCCCTAGAAGTGGGCAATGGTGCCCTCAAGTCATAGGCCAGACTGGGGCTTTAGAAATCCACAAAGCCAAACCCAACATATCCCCTAACCTTGCCCCCAACCCCCATTTGCTTCTCACTGCTCCTTCCTTCCACGTTCAGGAAAGACTGGCAGGAGGTGCTGTCCCTGCCCTTACAGCATCCCTCCCTGGACTCAGGACCCTCCATTTGGTCTTTAAGGAGGAGTTCTGTCCTCGCCTCGACCCCCTGAGGGAGGCAAGCCAAGAGTTGGCCCTTCAGGAGCGGGGCTGCCCAGCCCCCACCCTGTATCCCCACACCCCTGCACCCTGTCACAAAGTCCTCCAGGGCTGTTGACACCCAGAGCCTGCTCCCCTCACCAGCGCCTGCCTCCCAGGGCAGCTGTGGAACAGGGTTTTCTCCCGTCTTTCTGGCTCAGACCTGAATCTGGAGTCCTGCTTCCATTGGAAAGCATTACATCATGACCCAAAGGCATGTGCTTGTCCAGCTTTATGGAGTCCTAGAGCTTGGGGGTCATTGACCCCGAGGCCTCGGCTTACTCCTCTGGAAAGGGGCTCTGGACACCTGCCCTCAGGGTGGCCCCGGGCAGGGAAAGACACGAAGAGGCTCCCATGGCCTCAGAGCTCCAGCTGGTGAGAGGGAGGTGGGACACGTCTCCTCTCCATGTGGTGATTCCAGGCTGAGAGAGCAGGGTGGGCTTCCCAGAGGAGGCAATGCCTTAACCGAGTCCCCAGAAGTTAGGAGGAATCTGCTGGGGCAGGAGAGGAGAAATGGTGTTTTGGAGCAGGGCAGGGTGGGCAAAGGCCTAGAGGCTTGGAAGCCAGCAGCTCTCTGAGGTAGAGGGTCGGGGAAGGAGGCCAGGAGGGCGGCAGGCACATCATGGAAAGCCTTGACTGGCAGCTGGAGGCTTAGAAAGGCCCAGGTTCTAGGGGCTGGGACCGTCTCCTTGACCCCCCCCCCCCTCCCCCGCAAGCCCAGGCCTTGCATGCAGCAGGAGCTGAGCATTTGCTAAGTCATCTGGGGTCATAACAAACAGGAATCTCTGCCCTTAACAAAGAGAAAGACAAAACTCAGGCCCGACTCCGGAGACAGCTGCTCCTCAGCCCTTCCCACCGGACACCCCTTCCTCAGGCTGCAGCCCCTTCTCCCTCCGTGTTTTTCCACCTCTGGGCCCAGGTCCCCTCCCCTCCTTGGACGCCCAGACTCCTGGAGCCGGCCGCCTGTTCCCATCTCTTCCTGCTAAACACTCCCCACATTGTTGGCCTTTGTGTCCTTCTTCCTGTGCCTGGGCCCTTCCAACGTTACTGCCCTGGCTCTCTCAGGGGTCATTCGCCAAACTGGGACTGGCGCCACGGGGTGGGGAAAAAGAGAGTCCCTTGAGCCCCTAGGACTGAGAAGAAAAGACAGCAGACACCCCCCACTTCCTCCTCCCCATCCCCCCAAGACTTGGCAGGACCCTCATTCTGGCGACAGGGACTCCCGCGACCATGCCCTGGGCCCATGCTCACCAGAACTTCATGAGGGCACCCTTCTCTGGAACCAGCCTGAGTGCCCGGGGGCAGTGAGCCCTGCGATGTCCCTGGGTCCCCAGGCAAAGCCAGAGCCGGCCTCAACAATAGCAGGTGTCACCTCATGAGCTTGGAGTGGAGCCTGCCAGCCCCAGTGCCACCCCCAGGGACTGGGACAGAACACACATCACTAGGTGACATGGTCCCCCCTCCACGTCTCCTCCTCTGGCAGGCAGAGCGCCGAGGAGGACAGACCTGTAGACCTGCAGAACTGCAACCCCTCACAGGCCCTGCGTGTCGGCTCTACTCTCCTTATTTCATCACCAAGGAGTCCAGGCTCAGAGGGGTCATCCTCTAAAGTCCCAGAGCTGACAGCCGGGACTGGGACAGGGACTGGGACTGGGCTCCTGCGTTCCCAGCCTGTGCTCTTCCCCCTCCGGGGGCACTGGCTCCTTGAGGGGCAGCGTGGGCCCAGGGAGAGGCCTGGGGGTGGTGGCACAGGCCTGGCTCTGCTGCGACTTCTTCTGAGGTTCCCGCCAGGCCCTTGCTGGGCTTGGTGACCTCCTTCCAGCTCAGAACCCCCAGGTGTCCAGGTTGGGGCCACTTCCTCTGAGAAGATTCTCTTCTTGACCAACTCTAGTCAGGCTCCTCTGAATTCTGCTCAACCAGGCCCTGGCTTTTGGGCCTCCATGTTTCACTCTGCGTTGTCCAGTGTTAGCAAGAATCCCGCGTCCTTGCTGTCTGATCACTCTGGATATCTGATTGGGTTCCTCATCCCTCAGGTGATGTGTGACCACCTTGGCTGCCTTCAGCAAGAATCCTGTTTGGTTTACCCAGAACCCCATTACTTCTGATGCTTTCCTCTTAGTAATTTTCCATCTACTCATTCCCCACCCCCACCCCCATTTCTTGGCTCTACATCCCCACTTTTCCTTGCATGCAGAGTTGTGTCCACTCTCACCCTACCCCATGGCAGTGGTCCCCATAATGATTGTGAAATCCCCCCAAATAAAGTCTGCCTGACTGTTCTTCAACAAGTATCATGAATACATTTCCCTTGAACATCTCTGTTCCCACCCAAATCCCCTCCCACTGCCCCGCCACCCATGACCCAGGCCACAGGGCTACAAAGACTCTGATTCAGGTCTTGGCGTTGCCCTAAGACTGAAATCATCGGCACCCTCCTCCACCCTGCGCCTGTGATTTAGAACTCAAGTCTGTTACAAGGAGAGATGGTGAGAAAACCAAGGATCTTGTCCTCGAAGCGACCCCAGTTCTTATTTTGGTTCCATTATTTAGTAGCTGTGAGATCTGGGTCAGGAAACAAACACTCTCTGAGCCTTACCTAGAGATGGTCAGAATTGTTATGACTCAATGAAATAACAAGGAAAAGTACCTAGAACATAGAAGGTCCTTTGTAACTAGACCTGATTATTATAACCTCTGCTCCTTCCTCTTGTTTTCAGCAGGGAACTAGAGCCCCAGTCTGTACCCCCCAGAGGTCATGGGGCCTGCCCTGAGTCTGTGGGCAGGCACAGGTAGCCCTGCTCTAGGACTGTAGACCTGCGCACCCCCCCCCCCATTTCTAACTGCCTCCTGCCACACCTCCAAGGGAGCAGAGGTGCCGTGCAGCCTGGCACCCAGCACATCCATGACTCCCCAGTTCCCAGGGTCAGAGTCCATGGTAGCCATCAAAACGTAGGGGAAGTAGTAGGCAGAATAATGTCCCTCCCAAAATAACAGGTCTCAATCCCTGGAACCTGTAAATATTACCATTGTAGGTTGGATTGTATCCCCAAATGATATGTCTGAGTCCCAACTCCTGGTACCTGTGACCTTATCTGGATGGCTTTGCAGATATAATTATGTTAAGGATCTCAACAAGAGGCCATCCTGCATTTGGGGGTCGGGGCTGTCCAATGACTGGTGTCCTTATAAGAGAAAGGGTGAGATCTGACACATACAGGGAGAAGGCCATGTGGAAATAAAGGCAGAGATTGGAGTGATGTGGCCACAAGCCATGGAATGCTGGCAGCCATCAGAAGCTAGAGGAGGAAAGGAACAGATTCTCTCCCAGAGCCTCCGGAGTGAGCGCATCCCTGGCGATGCCTTGATTTCAACCTAGTGAAACTAATTTGGGAATCTGGCCTTCAGAACTATGAGAGAATAAACTTCTGTTGTTGTCAACCACCAGGCGTATGGCTACTCCAGTCCTAAGAAACAAATACAGGTGTGGCGGGCTAGGGCGCCAGTAGAGCCCTCTCCTCAGGGGCTTATCCTCATTCAGGGTTGTCTCACCAGGTCAGCATCCTGGCCAGCCCTCACCCTCTTCCCTCAACTCCCAAGCCCCACAGAAAGGTGGTCTTGCCACTAAGCCTCTTCCCAGAGTTGGGCTCATGGTGTGGGGTGTGTAGGTGGACATGCAGACACCTCTCTCCAACCCCAGTTCCTGGGGTTTCATATGAACCTGGGTGATCAGGCCCAGTTCCTGGGGTTTCATATGAACCTGGGTGATGCCACCTGGGACCTGGGCAAGTGCTGCCAGCTCATGCCTCTGGTTTCTGCCAGCCTTGGGTCCAGGAGCCAGGCCTTGGGGTCCTGAGGAAGGGAGGCCCAGCGTATCCGGAAACCTGTCTGGCCTTTCCCAACCTCATCCTTCCCACGGAAGAACCCCTCTCCTCTTCAACCTTGCGATGCCCTACCCTACCCTCGGGGTCTGGGGTCTCTCTCTGAGGTGTGCTTTGTAACCCATTTTCCCCAGGAAAACCCCAAACCCTGGACTCATGCTATTTAATCCCGAGACCCACACCAGCTGGCAGGTTTTGAGTCACCATTTCTGTAGACGGGAAACCCGAGATTCAGAGCTTCCCCAAACGGGACCGGGCGGACCAGCAGTTCTAAAGGAGCCACTGGCTCCCAGCCTTTGCTTGTGGAGGCTGCACCAAGGCCACAATGCCCAGGGGGTAGCTCAGTAAGGAACGAACGGCTTCCCCTTCCTGTCCAGCTATTGGCTAGGTTGTTTGCTTTCTTCTGGTCTGCAGGGAACAAAAACAAGTCATTTTCCCTTAAAAATAACACATAGCAAAACCTCCAGTCAGAGCCAGTAACTCATGTTTCTCAGGGGACACAGCACTTTGACCCCCTCGAGGCGAGGAGAGCTGCGGGCGTGGCTGTACCGCACTTTCACGGGGACAGAGATGAGCAGGGAGACCCATGTCAGACATGAAAGCACGTGGCTGTGAAGGCCACGGAGAATGCCCTCCAAAACCCAGAGACACACCGTGTTCACTGATGAGCTGTGCTTCTGTCTGTACTCACACTCTCCGAACTTCTGCGTGCCCTGCCGCGAGGCCACCAGCCAGACGGACCTGCCACCACACACAGCTTTTCGGTACCAGCTGTGTCTTGTGAGACTCAAACAAGACTGTTAGAATGCCACTGCTAAATGGCCATAATCAAAAATCAAAGCAGAAGCTCCTAGCTAGCTAGCAGTGAGCTTTGGAAATAGATGAGCCCACAAAAATCACAATTCAGGAGTTCAGCAACTTTTCTTTTGCTGCTAAAAATATCTGCCTGTGGAAATCTCGCGGCGTGGGAGGAGATGGAGTCAATTGCTGAGGATCTCCAAGCGGCTTGTCCGTCGCTACCTTCTCCCTCCCTCCCACTGCTGCAAAGGGCCCCAGGCTTGGCGAGGGAACGTGGGAGACCTCGATCTCAGGCCCCAAAGGGCCAGGGCATCAGCAGCAGGATAGGCGTGCCGCATGGCTGGGGAAATGTGTGGCTGTAGACGGGGAACATGGCCAGCCTGGGCTGATGGCAGGACCAGGGCCTGCCCGGCCCCTTCCTGGCACCTGGCCTTTGAGCACCAGCACTCAAGGCAGCTGCGCTGGGCAAGGCTGGCCCCCTGGCCCCCTCACAAGCGAGTCTGCTTCCTTCCCCGGCTGATTCCGCCCTGGGAAGCACAAGGGAACCAGACAAGACCGTCCCTGCTCATCCTGCCCTTGGATGGGTGCAGCTGGCCCCACCACGCTGGACTGGAGAGAAGCCAGAGTACTGGGTTCGAGTCCCGACTTTGGCGATTACGAACGCGGGCACCCACCCGGTGGAAGTCAGGGGCCTCTTGGAACCTCAGTCGCCTCATCTCTGCACCGGGATGTGACCGTTGACCTTGTTTGGGTTTTGCTGGGATGAAATGAGAACATGGAGGGGGAGGTGGTTGTTATTACTGGCAGAAAAAGAGCCATTTCCCTGCTCCGTAATGTGGAACATGGAAGCGTCTGGATGCCTAAGGACAAAGGCCCACCAGCCCTTTCCGCACCGCCTCCTCACTCCCGCATTGTTGGCAGTGTGTTTTGCTTTCTCTGGAACTTCCAGAACAATGGGTTCTGGGGGCTGGTTCTGTAGCTATTCACAGTCCCAAAGGATGCGT
Organism: Myotis brandtii; assembly: GCF_000412655.1. Lineage (NCBI taxonomy): Eukaryota > Metazoa > Chordata > Mammalia > Chiroptera > Vespertilionidae > Myotis > Myotis brandtii. The sequence continues at coordinate 5,634,323 of NW_005367354.1, read as the reverse complement.
GGGCTGAGGGTAGGGGGCCTGGAGGGCTGTTTACCTGGCCCAGTCCTGCTGCCCCAGAGGCCACGCTGGGCAGGAAGCACAGGGACGCACAGTGTCAGTCCAGTGTCAGCCCCCAGGGGGTCTCCAGCTCAAAGCCTTTGGGGCTTATTTTAACCCAGCAGCTGACTCGGTCAGGAGAGGCCAGAAGTGCCTTCTCCTCCAGATCTGCGCTCCAAGTCACCGAAGTCGCCGTCTGCCCTCAACACACAGGCCCGAGCGGCAGGCCCCCCTGCTCCCCAGCCACACTGCTCCCACCTTGCCGGTCCTCAAAGGTAGTGAGCCCCTCTCCCAGCATCCCTGGAGCCCACAGCTCCAGGCGAGGGCAGGGCGCCGGGGAGGGAGCCTCCTCCCTCCTCTGCTCTCTAGGCTCAGGTATTGACTCGGGGCCTCAGAGCATCTTTATTCCCAAGCCTGGTGCCCATGGGCCTGGCTCTGCCACAGAGGCCCCTGGTCCATGCCTCCTCAATTGTGTCTGTGCCATCGCCTGCCTCAGCCACCACCCCCTTCCCTCCGAGGACAGGAACAGCTGAGGAATTAACCTAAAGTGTGAGTGACTGTTAGGCCCCATGCCTGCACTCATTAAAAGATAACTGCTTGCCCTAGAACAGTGGTTCTCAACCTTGGCTGCACATTAGAATCACCTGGGAATCCTTTTAAAATCCTGATTTCTGGGCCTCATCCTCCGGAAATTCTGTTTCTTTGTTATGGGGTGGGGCCACCCACCCCATAACAAAGAAACAGAATTTCCGGAGGATGAGGCCCAGAAATCAGGATTTTAAAAAGATTCCCAGGTGATTCTAATGTGCAGCCCAGGTTGAGAACCCCTGGCCTAGAAGTTTCTGACAGGTTACTTGAGAGGGCTCCCAAATCCATCCCATCCCATCTTTCTCTAGCCAGTCTTTTCTCTCTCGATCTTTGCTCATGTTCTTCTCTCCATTCAGACGCTGCCTGTTCCTCCTATTCTCTTGTTCTCAAAGATCAGCCAGAATCCCACCTCCTCCAAGAAGCCTTCCCCGCCCAGACCCTCCGGCCACTGGAGTCACAGTCCAGGCACCCCGTTCTCTCTGGTCTCCCCCCTGGCCTGGGACCTCCCCAAAGAGAGGGCCTGGTCCTACAGCCTCTGATACTTTCTGGCCATATGACCTTCTCCCTAAAGCGGGGACAGTGTGCCCTACCCCACAGTGTTGTGAAATGCCGGGCACAGAGCAGGTGCCAACAAGTATTGCTGCTGCTGATACTCTGCAGGGCAGGAGGCCTTAAATGGTGCCTTCCGTGGGAGCCCGAGGCACACACCACAACAAGGGATTTTTCACTTCCCCACAGAAATGGAAACTGATCCGGTCACACAGAGGGTGTGCACTGTTTTTGGGTCTTTTCTGCGTTCTGGGAAGCAGAACTTATTACGAGAGGGAAAACGCGGCTGAAGTTTCTGTTTCTGTTCTGTTGTCGAAGCAATTATTTTCGAAAAACCAAGACACCCAGTCATATCCTTTGGTTCAGCGGAACACGAACAATGGGGTCAGAATTCCCACTAATGAACCTCTTCCCATGGGATGTCCAGGGCGGGTGTTCCTGGGAATTCCCTGCACTCGTTTGCTGGGGGTCTCCAGTCCCTGGACAGCCGCTTCACCTGAAGGTCTAGCTCCAGACGTGACCACGTCAGAGGAAGCCAAGCCTGTGGTGGGCAGTTAGACGGACATGAGCCGAGCAAGGACCATGAGCCAGGAACCGGTCACCAGGATGGAAAGCCCCCGGGGGCTTAGCAAAGGACAACTGTAGGGTGGGACCTCGTCCCCAGGGAGACCTCTCCTCCCCCAGCACATCGCTGGTCATGCGGTGTGGACTCCTGACTTTCCTCCCTAGAGATAACATCTAGGCCTCAGTTGTATTTCAGCTCCAGGCCCCAGAAAAGCAACAAAACCAGACAGGCGACCTCACGGCTGACCTCGAGACCAGCTGCATTGAATAATGACCCCTTTCCCTGACGCCGACCAATTAATCAGTGGAGACCCTAGACCAGGGGTGGGCAAACTTTTTGACTCGAGGGCCACAATGGGTTCTTAAACTGGACCGGAGGGCCGGAACAAAAGCATGGATGGAGTGTTTGTGTGAACTAATATAAATTCAAAGTAAACATCATTACATAAAAGGGTACGGTCTTTTTTTTTTTTAGTTTTATTCATTTCAAACGGGCCGGATTCGGCCCGCGGGCCGTAGTTTGCCCACGGCTGCCCTAGACCCTGAAAGACTACACCTGGAAAGCTTGGGAATATTCTATTGAGACCTTCCCCTGGGGCCTCCCCTACACTCTCCACCCTTAAAACCCTTAGGATTGTGTGGCGAAGAAAGCTGCCCTTGGGGACTGTTGGCCTGACTGCTCCTGGGCCGGCTAGCAGGCTGGGGCGGCAGGGAGGCTGGGAGGGTCCAGCGTAGAGAGGATCAGAGCCGGCATTTGGGCCCCGGCCCTTGCAGTGAGGTGTGGGTGTGTGTGTGTGTGTGTCTGTGTGTGTGGACTTACAGACTCCAACTAGGCTGAGGCCAAGACGGGAACAGGGACGTCAGCAAGGGGAGCACGTCGGGTGCAGGAGAGGACAAGAATCTGGTGATGGGCGCTTGACATAATCCTACGTATTTCTCATCTGCATGGACGCCGAAGTACGTGCACCTGTGGCCCTAAGGGGGCAACGGAGTGACCACGGCTCACTCACTCACAGTCCGGAGCACAGACTCGCACACGGGGACCCCGCACGGTGATAAGTGCTGGGGAAAGGGCAGGAAGCAGTGTTCAGCGCTCGTTGTGTGCCCAGCTTCCCAAAGCAAGAGCTGCTGAGCTGGGTTTGCAGGGCGAGGAGGGGTGCGCCACGGCAGCTGAGACACGGGGCGGCCCAGGGCAGGCTGAGGATACGGGGCTCTTGGGAGATGAAGAATTGGGGAGACTATACATTGATACTCTTCTAATATTGGTTCACCACATAGGTTCAGGGTTGAGGCTGAGAGCAGAGTGGGAAGAAGGTAGGAAAGGAGGAGTCTTTCTGTCGACCCACCCCCCAGCCCCACACTCAGAAAGACCAGAGTCCTGCAGGCCCAGCCTCCTTGGAAAGCTCCCCAACCATCTCTGGGGCCAGCGAGATTCCTGCGGGTCTCCCCTGCACCCCAAGTGTCTTGTTCAAGACCTCCTTGGAACCTTAGTATGCTCCTTAAGAGAAGCCCTAGTCCGTGCGGTTTTCCCATCTCCCTGCATATCCTGTGAGATGTCAGGGACTTGATACAGCTGCACCGTGGGCAGAGGGCGCAGGGGGAAGGACGATCCTCCAGGCCCAAGGAGGGTGCTTCTCTGTGGCTGGTGGGGAGACTAGCAGGTAGAGCCGGGCGGCAGGTGGACCGAGGCCTTTCTGCAAAGCTGAAATGACTGTGCTTTTGAACCTCAGGCTAGGTCACATGCTTAGAGCAACCACCCACGCAGGCGGAGGAGGCCGTGTGAGAGGAACGGACCAATCAACAGCTCCCAGCAATGGGGCCAGTGGGCGGGTCTTCTGGAGCCTGTGGACCGCAGGTGAGTAACACAGGTGCTGGCCATGTCAGAACCACCTGAAAGACATTTCCAGGCCCCGCCCCAACGTGGGCTCTTTCTCCCAACCTCTCCAGTGTGACTCTTTTAAGTAATTATTTTTTCTTAATATATATATATACTTTTTATTGATTTCAGAGAAGAAGGGAGTAGGAGAGAAAGATAGGAACATCGATGATGAGAGAGAATCATTGATCGGCTGCCTCCTGCATGGACCCCACTGGGGATCGAGCCTGCAACCCAAGCATGTGTCCTGACCATGGACACATTGAACCATGACCTCCTGGGTCATAGGTCGATGCTCAACCACTGAGCCATGCTGGCTGGGCTCCAGTGTGACTCTTCGATTCCTTCACAGTTGGGTGTTTTGTGGCGGGGGCTGACCATGAGCCGTAAAAGCCAGGTAACATGTCCAGTTTCTGACGATGATCCACCAGGCTGGGCACCTCTGGAACTGTCAGCGCTGCGTCATTCCCCCCGAGGGCACCTGCTGATCGCTGGCATGGGGCACAGGAAGAAGGCTCAGGGCAGTGCTCCTGAATCTCGTGGTGGAGGGTGGAGGTGGGGTGGCGGCCTGTGGGGAAGGCTTCTCTTGCCCTGAGGCCTGCAGCTGCCCCAGGGTTGGCGGGGTACAGTGTGTGCAGGAGGCGGGGCGGGTACAGTCAATGTGGGAGGGGCCTTGTCTCAGTGGTTTCTGGGCCCGAGCCCTGGGCTCCTCTCAGCTGTGCCCAGGGCCCCGAGGGCCTGGACTTTTCCTGCTACAGTGTTTCTCTTGCCGCTGTCCTCTGAGCCATCGCTCACCATGGTAACCATCCCGTCATGAACCCCAAGCAGGAGGTGGCAGTGACACCACTCAGGGCCTCAGACTGACAGGTGGTTCTTAGCCCTGAGGCTCTGGCAGGCGGCCCATCCCATCACTTGCATCCGGGGGACAGGTGGGCATCCCCAAGGAACATGTTCAGGCCATGAGCCAGTGGGAGGTGAACCAGAATAGAAGCCCAACAAGGAGCATCTTCAACGCTCCGGGGGAATGGAGAGGAGAGAGGAGACTACGGCTACTGAGGGCCGGCCACACAGCAGGCACCGGCCTATGGACACTCACGTGCCCTCAACAGCCATGGCCAGACCACCATCCCATTTTATAGAAGAGGAAACTGAGGCTTAGAAAGGTAAAGTCCTTGCTCACGGCCTCAGTTAGTGAGTGTGTGGCTCTGTGCCTGGAGCCATGATCTGTACCAACCAGTGGGGGCACTTTGATCCAACAGCAGTAACAGCCATGTCCAAGTTCCCAGGACTGAGATGGCCTGGGCACCGCGTGGCTTTCTGTTACTGAAATTCCTGCTGAATGCGGCCAAGTGGAAAGTCCGGCCCTTTTGCCCTCCCAGGCCTCCCAGGCTAAGCCAGGCTTGGCGGCCACCCCAGCCCTCGGCTTCCTGCCAGTCCCAGGTTGGTTCCCCTTAGGGACCTCCTAACGCCCTTGTTTGGGGCTCCTCGCGAGCGCAGGGAACTCCACCGGACACAGCTGAGGCTGGGCGGCCGCCACACGTGCTGAGCCGGGAGAGAACGAAACGGGGCTTTCCCTGGGCTCCGTGAGCACTGAGTCTTGGCTCTCTCTGCCCAGCACTCGCCGCCCACCTCCAGGAATTCCCTCAAGGTCAGGGGACCTGGACTCTGGGCCATGAGTGGACGGCCAGCCTCCCGGGACTGTCCAGTGACAGGGCTTCCCCAGGACAGCCGGTGAGGTCATCTGCCTTTTCAGGCTGAGCTGAGATCCTGGCCTCCACGGCAGGCTCGGGAGATATCCTGCCTGACTCATCGGTGGGCCACGGACCAGGGCTTCCGGCCGCGGGAGACACCAGACAGAGGGGGCCATTGTTTGCCCGGAAGCCTCGCGGGCACTGCAGGCTCAATAGGGTCACTTGTGTCCCCCCCCGTCCCGCCCCCGCTTCTCCATAAGCATAGCCCTTCTGGGAAGAGGGGGGTCCACCAGGCCTGGGTCCCTGCAAGGGGAGAAAAATCAATATCCAGTCCCCTTCCTCCCCCCGCTCCCCTTGCCCCAAGTCCCCTAAGAATACCCCTGACATGGGACCAGGCCAGGTCTGGGAGGCAGCAGACATCCTCTCTCCCTCCTGGCTAAAAACCAAAAATCAAGTAAAAGGGTTGTGGATCAACAGGCAGAGAGACAGCTCAGATCTGCTTCTACCATCATCTCTACAGACCCTTAGCCAGTGTAGGAACACCAAGCTCCCCACCTGTGAGGACACACCCCCACGGGGGGAGGGGGGCGGGGGGGAGCGGCGGATAGGAGGGAAGGGCTGAGCATCTGCCCCTGGGTTTGGACCAAGCTGGGGGGCCCTTGGACCCCTCAAGGGGAAAAGAGCAAAAATCCGTTTTGGAGAGGAATCAAAGACAAGGGAGAGAATTCGCAGAAAGGAAGACCTGGATGACTAACAAGCTCATGAGAAGGTTGTCCACCTCCCCAGTAATCAGAGATGCCGATGAAACCAAGGAGACACTATGTTACACCCGGGAGATCTGCAAAAAGGACCGAGATGGGTACTATCAAGTGCTGCCCAGGATGTGGGGTGAGGGAGCCCTCGGGAGCGCTGGTGGGAGGAGACCAGGCAGGCACGCGATGGGTAAGCAGGCGGGTTTTACTGAAAATCATCACGCAAGTTCAGTGTGCACAGACAGGTGCAGGGAAGCCACTCCAGCCGAGCTCACCCCCCGGGGCCTGGACCAGGCCCCAGGATACCACCGTGGGGGACCCAACCTCAGGTGAGTGGCAGGCAGGCACTCCTGGCGACACCCCTCTCCAGCTTGCAGGCTTCTTTTTTTTAAAAAAATATTTTTTAATATTTTTATTGATTTCAGAAAAAAATGGAGAGGAAGAGTGAGAGAAACATCAATGAGAGAGAAAATCATTTGGCTGCCTCCTCCTGCACATCCTCCACTGGGGATGAGCCCACAACCTGGGCATGTGCCCTGACCCGGAATCGAACTGCGACCTCTTGGTTCATAGGTCGATGCTCAACCACTGAGCCACGCCGGGCGGGCTAGCAGGCTTTCTTCAGCAAAACCTGGAAACCAGGCCCCCGTGAGGGCCCTCAGCCCAGGCCAGCTCTGGCCTCCCGGCCCAGAGCCCACACAGCCCAGCTGCTGGCTGCGGAGCTTATGGGGGGTTAGAATCAGGGCTCTGACCCCGAAGAAGGCAATAGCCCCCACTCACTTTCCAAGCTCCAGCCCGACATCCGACCCTTCCACCTCACTGCTGGACTCGTTTCCCATGTAACAAATTACTACCCAATCAGCCGCTTGAAACATCACCCCTTTATCATCTCGGTTTCCCTGGGTCAGGAGTCAGGGCACGGCTTAGCTGGGCCCTTTCTCAGGGCCACACAAGACTGTAATCAGGTGTGAGCTGGGCAGTGTGCTCCTCTGGAGGCTCAAGTGGGGAAGATCTGCCGCCAAGGTCATGGGTTTCCTTGCGGCAGTATGCCCAGGCCTCCTTCTGTCTGTCAGCTGGAGGCCGCCCCCAGGTCTTAGAGGCCACTGGGGTTCCTGACCGGGCGTCCTCCATCCAGCTGTTCACTCCATCCAGCCAGCAGGAAGGCTCTCAGCCAGGACGGGCCCCATCCCTGCTGGAAGGCTTTCACCTGATGAAACCCAGGCCACACAGTCTCTGCTTTGATGAACTCAAAATCCGCTGATTCGGGATCTTCATGACACCTGCAAGATCCCGTCGCTTTGGCCATCGTCGCCAGCCAGGAGCAAGTCACAGGCCCGCTCACACCCAAGGGGAGGGAATTATACTGAACACAGGGCAGGGGTCATGGGGCCACCCTAGGGTCTGCCCGCTACACCGACCGCCTTCCTGAAGGACAAGGCCCCCAGTCTGCTGAAAGGAGACGAACCCTCAGGCAGCACAGAACACAGCCTGGGAGACAGCACCTTCCCAGGGCAGGGTGGGAGAGGGCAGGGCGCTGAGCCTCCCAGGCGGGGCTGAGTGTGGAGGAGGCTAGGAGAGAGGAGTGGGAGGTCCTGGGGGGAGGCCTGCTCTCTCAGGCAGTGAGGAAAGGGCAAGGGCAGCAGTGAGCTCTGTGGGTACTGTGGGTACCACTCAATTTCTCCAGGTCCAGCTGAGAGGGCACAGAGAGAGGCCCTCTCCCCTCCCGTGTCAGCCCCTTGCATCAGAGCCTCTTCCTCTGCCCCCACCATCCTTGCCTCCCACTCCCTCTCCACTTGGCTTTCACAGGCACCTAAGAGGTCGGCTTAGGGGCAGCTGGGAGGCCGCTGTACAGTTGGCTCAGAGACAGTGGGAGGATTGTCGCTGGGCAGACGTGACCTCACCCTGCCGGGCTCAGCTCATCCTGCTCCAGGGAGGAACACTGTCCACCAGGAACAAGCACCCACTATGCTGGGGTCAGACCCGGCAGGGACCCTCGCAGGGGTCAGAACCTCTGGCGCCTGGGCCCCGTCCTGGGGGCCCACGCTCCTGGCCTCCATTCCCTGCTGAGGGACAAGGTACTAAGACGTGGTGGCCCCGCAGGCTAGAGCCCTCGGATGTGCGTCTCCTGCCCAGCTGCCTGCCGCCCCCAGCTCTGGAGTACTTCTGTCTGTCCTGCCCCTTGACCACTTTTGATCCCTTCGTACCTGCCAAGCTGTGGGCTGGAATTGGGGCCTGTTGGGGTACCTGCCTGCTCTGACCAGGCCGAGGAGGAGTCCCAACCCTGTGAAATTCACCAGACTCTGAACTCTGGACTGTGGGCCTGTCTCAATGGCCCTCTCATTCTGGCCTCTGTCTGTCTAACAAGCTCCCAGGACCAGCTCTTGCACTCAGATCTCAGACCCTGGTCACCCCCAGCTTCTGCTCATACCCTAAGCAAGCTAGGAGTCTAGGGTAAGGCATATGCCATCGAAGGGGGGGCGTTGACACGGATGACCCCTCGGTGCTGTGCTGAGCAGGCTCTCTCACCACCCAGGCCTTGGCACAGGTCAATCTGCTGCACTTGGCCTTCATATGCAAATCACAGACTACCTTTAGCTCACTTACTTGGGAAAAGACGTTAACAGAAGGATACTGGGTGGCTCAGTGGGTTATCAGGAAGGCTGGAGAACCGGGCTGGGAACAGGCAGGGACCAGGGAGGGGGCACAGCTGGATCTCAGTGGGGACAGCGTGCTAGGACCTGCCACCCCTGGGCAGACACTGCTGGATTCTCAGTCCTTGCAGCCTTGCAGGTTCAAAGTCCCAGGGAAAAGGCCCGATTGGTCAAGGGTAAGTCCCAGACATCACTTGGGAGGGGAGTCACCTTCTTTGGGAGCCCTCTAGCAGAGGGAAGGTGTGGCCACCACACTCGGTGAGCTCCCCTTGCCTTGCCCATCCTGGCAGGCGGGGCCCAGCGCTGCCAGTGCACACCCGGCCCTGCAGAGCGGTCAAGGTCCCTCTGTCCTGTCTGAGGGAGGCTGGAAGGCAGGTCACTCTTTGCCTCCAGCCAGCACACTGTTCCATATATGGTGATGGCCAGTGACTGCGTCTAGTCCCCAGACCTGGGCCCCCCACCAAGCTGCCCAGACCATGCTTCAGGCCAAAGGTCCCGCGTCTCTTACCTGTGTTCCCTTACTTGAGGTTCCTGCCTCTTGCCATATTTGGTACCTGCTCACACACTTAGGCTTAACTAAGTGGGTGTGGGATTTTTTTTATTTTTGTGTTTTTTTTTTTTGCTCCTTGAGCAAATGGCCACCCTCACAGCCATCGAATGGGGGCTTCTTCTGTGACTTGAAGAGACTCCCTATTCGAGTGCTTGGCGGCACTGAACAAGGACAGAGCTGTGTCCCCGGAGAATCCCTGGCTAGGCTGGGCCGGGTGGGGGGTGAAGAACCCGAGCAGCAGCCTCCCCGGCGGCCCCCCTGAAAGCAGCCAGGCCCTGCAGGGCTGTGCTGGGAGGCAGGAGACACAGCTCTCTGGGTCCCCATCCAGGGGCGTATCCTCTCTCCACTGCTCGGGGAACGGGCCAGGGAACCATGGCCTGTCCCCTCACGGTTCTGCTTCTGGCCTCTGGCCATGCTGACTCAGCCCGCCTGCTCCAGCGATGTGAGCACTGGACCTGGGATGGGTCCCTGAGAACCCCCCCCCCCCCCCCCCCCCATAAGGCTCTGGGGGTCTGAAGAGGAGCAGAGCCCAGAGGCTGCAGCTGTAAGAGGTTCCCTCAGAGCCAGTCCAAACCCCGACACAGGGGGTAACAGCCTTTCCAGGGCTGCCCACCTTCCAAGGAGGAATTTGCCCCCCAGAGAGGGGATCCGATTGCACATTCCTGAGGCCTGAGTCACTGGGTTCCGGCTCTGGCTGTAGGAATGTGTTTATGCTAACAGAGCGGAGGGAGGCTCAGGGCCTCCGAGGGTCTGCGCACACCACACTTTTGTTCCCTGTATCCGGAGAGAGGAGGGGCCCTCAAGGATGAGGGGGACGAGGCTGTGACCTCTGGAATAACTGGGATGCTGTTCTGCAGGGGCCCTGGGACCACGGAGGGGAGGCCAGAACTGAAGGCTGCGCCTGGTCCAGAGCTGGCGTTAACCTTCTCCCATGGGACAGAGTGGAGTGGGGCTTCCCCTTGGGTGCCCTGGGGAAAGGGACTTGCTCCCTCACCACCTCCTCCCACGAAGGACAGCCTTCCAGAGAGTCTGAGGGCTTGCAAGGCTCCCGCTGCCCCTGGCTCTGCCCTGAGTTGAAGC
>NW_005367354.1:5617686-5623859 GCF_000412655.1 Myotis brandtii | reverse complement strand
GTTGAGAAGTGGATGCTTCTTTTCTGTCTCCAGCATGGGCCACCCAGCTGGGGAACGAGTCCACACACTCCGGTGACACCAGCTACGATCACCGAGAGCATGTTCGGCGCCAGTCACCGCGCTAAGCCCTTCCTTCACACAGGGTGACCATGTGTCCTGGTTCGCTTGGAAGATTGCTGGACAATTACTAATAGCTCCTTCTTTCATTCTCGAAGTTGCCTAGTGTGGAAGTTAACTATATATTCACCCTAACTTTATAGATATTATTTTACTCAATCCCCTCAATGCCCCCCAAGAGGGGCACTGCTAGGAGCCCCATTGTATGACCCAGAAATTAAAGCTTAGAGAAGAGAGGTCACTGGCCCAAGGTCATACAGTTAGAAGTGGCAGATCCGGAAACATAAGAACTCGGCTCTCGACTTCAAAGCCTCCTTGCTTAGCCACAACATCAGATTTCCTCTCCTAAAATCCTTTGATGCTTTGAAGGCTGAGAATCTAGTATCTCCAAATAGTAGAAAAACAACAATTAAAGTCCTGGAGTTATCTTGGCTCCCTTCCCAGGCCCCACATTGGCCATCTCTGCCTTGCTATTCCCTTTCCGAGAGATCGCGTGACAAACCTGGTTGGCTCATTGCCAACGGCAGCATCACTATCATCAGATGAACAAGCCGCATTGTGCCGACGGGGTGCCAGGCATTGTAAAGGTACGATCATCTAATCTGCACACCAACCCTACAAGTTGGGTGTTGGTCCTCTTTCCAAAGAAAGGAAGTGCCCCAAGTTCTAACAAGGAGGAGGCAGAGCTGGACTAGAACTCAGGGTCCCAGTGAATTCCCCATGGTGCGCCATCTTGGTGCATTGGCTATGGAAACTCAGCAATGGGTTGCTGTTGGGGCTACAAGGGAATGGGGTTCTAATGGGTCCATGGTAGAGTTGGGAATGGCTAAATCAGGTGTATGGACCCGCAAACCCACAAGGCCACCAGGCAATCTGGCTACCAAGGAGCCAGGATCATCTTGCTCAGGGGGAGTTGGCCTGAGGCCCATCCACAGATGACCTTCACTTGCTGATGCCTCATTTAAGAGGTTTTCTGATAGCGTTTTCATTTCTTTGGTGGGAAAGATCAGATGTCTCTCAGAACAGAGCACGGCCACCTTGAAGGTAGACAACAGCCATTACTGGAGCCCAAACCTCCCCACACCAATGTCTTACCCAGAGACCATCCCACCGAGAGCCTCTTCCAGCCCAGCACGCTGGCCTCGAGGGAGGACATATGAGCAAGCATGTTCCAGATGTTCCAGGGAAAACGGGATTTGGGAAAAGGATGTTTGTTCAAAATTTACCAAAAATAGAGAACCGAGAAGAGGAAGATGCAACCTCTTGACCCATTTTAAAGGCTATTTTCCAGGAGCAGACAATGTCACCAAAGGAGAGGCCAGTGGCTTTGACCATATGAAAATACAAAGCTTCGGTACATTAAAAACCACCAAAAACAAAAATAGAAGTAACTAAGCCACTAGTAAAACACACAAGCCACAAATACCACAATGGCAACGTATAGAGAGCCCATACCATACTTTTAAAATAAACCCATCAAAACCTTGTTAGATAAACAGGTAAAGAAAGCAGATAACTGACCCAAAAGTTTTTAAATGGTTTAATAATTATGAACATTTTTGTTTCATTGATGACCATGTTGTTGTAGGCGGTGAGAACGGTACCAGGTGTCTGACCGGTGGGGCCAGACCAGACCTGGGTTCAGCAACCTCGGTACTTGAGTTGAGTCAGAGCCAACACTCAAACTATTTCAGCTCCAGCCCCAGAAAATATCCATGAGCAGCGATGTGCTAGGGTAGTAACAGTCTCCCTGGGGACGAGGTCCCACTCTACCGCTGTCCTTTGCTAGCCCCTGGGGGCTTTCCATGCTGGTGACCTGTTCCTGGCCCATGGTCCTTGCTCTGCATGTCTGTCTAACTGCCCACCGCATCATATGATAATTTTGAAATACCCTCATTTGCCCTTTAGCTAATAGGATTTGCCTCACTGGTGTCACCATAAGCTGGTGCAGGTCCACGGCACTGGCTCTCTCAGACGTGAGCTGGTGGCAGCATATAAGCCAGGGGCAACCCATCCAGAAACACTCTGATGGAATTGACCAAGGATAGTTCACTGGGAAACGTAAATGTTTTGGCATTTTCTCTGGGGAAATAATTAGAAAATCAAGCAGAAAATTATGGACAGCCCTAACCGGTTTGGCTCAGTGGAAAGAGTGTCAGCCTGCAGACTCAAGGGTCCCCAGTTGGATTCCGGTCACAATAAAATATATTTTTAAAAAAATTATGGACAAAGACGATTAATAAAGGCAATGTTCAATAGCAAAATATGGACACTCAGATGCTCCAAAGTAAGATAAAGAAAGAAATACAGTACATGGCCACCCAGAGTCCCCACCGTGCCCCTCACTCCCCTCTCTCAGAGCCCGCAGTGCTGGCCAGCGCAGCTTCGCCAAGCGGTGCAGGGCCCCCGGGAGGGACACCGGCCCCAAGCATGGTCCTGCTGGGGCCCTGGAGCCAGCCAGCCAGGCTCTGAGAGCTGACAGCTGCTCTCAACAGTGCAGGAGGCAAAATCAGCCTGCCCCCCACTGTCCCGTGTCCCCGCCACTCGTCCCTTCCTCCAGGGAGCTGCCAAGAAAGAACCCTCTGTTCCCACAAACGCAGGCAAAGTGGTCCCTTCCCGCCTCTATGCTCGTCCTTCCTGCCATCAGAGTATTCCTTTGATGGTCCCTGAAGGCCCCTTTTTCCTGCAGTTCCCACATGGACCCTAGAGCCTAGAGTCCTTCAGAGCCTAGAGTCTTTCGCCTCTGCGTTCCCCGAGGGAGGCCCGCGTTCCCTGAGGCAGCCTAGGGCCTCAGCGACTGGACTCTGGCTGGGATTTGGGCCCCTTGCGTGTGTCCAGAGTCCGGCTCAGGGCCTCCCCTCATGGCCACATAACATGGCTGAGCCTGACTCATCCCTAATCTCCACTTGGAGAGAGAGACCCAGAGGAGGTAGGGCCTGGATACCAGCCACCCAAAGGTGCCTCATCCCCCATCAAAGGGTCGCTGGGCTCCCCCATGTTATGGCATGGGCTTGGAACATGGGGTTACAGGCCCGGGCAGGGTGAAGCCCTCACTCACTCAGCCTCAGCCCTGGCATTTACCCAGCCCAGCAGCACACAGACGTGTGTCCAAGACCCTGGAGCCAAAGGCCACTTCCTGGACTGGGTCACCCCAGCAACATGGCTCCCGCAGCTTCGGACTAGCGAAGTGTCCCCATAAAGCTCTACTTCCGTCCAGCTTAACCGTGTCAGCCTGCGGAAGGACTTGGCGGGGTTCGAGCCCTGGCCACATTTCCAGCTGTTCTGGACAAGCTTGGATTTGCCGCTGACTTGTTGGGGGGCTTCAGCAAGCGGCCCCCGCGCTTCAAGCCTCTACTTAACTTTTCTCAGCTGCAAAAGATGATGATGATTTCGAGGAGAAGTGGTTAAAACCGGGCGGGAGGAACTCGGGGTCTCCACAGACGTTACAATACCTCTGCCAAGCGAAATACTTTGCCTGGAGAAACCTTCTCTTACTGATTTTACATGTCAGACGTGGTCAAGCTTTGGGTAAGATTTTTTCTCACTGATTTAAAGAACATTCTGAAAACTGCTGGACATGGTCTCCATGCATCTAGAAATCCCAAGTGAAGCTGTAGTAGGTTCTCAAAGATTAGGACCTGTTTCCTGTTTCCAAGACTGTCACCACCTTCCCCAGGCGTGGCCAGAGGGCCCACAGCCTCCTCAGTCCTGCCCCACGAGCTCTGGGCCAGGAGCAGCCCCCCCCCCTCACCCCCCAGGTGCGTAGGAAAGCCCCTTTCTTCCCTGTGACTTGTGTTCAGTGTCAGGCTTTCTCTCATGAAGACTAACTTCTTCAGCTATATCACGTGTGCTTTAAGCTTTTCTTTCAACGTCTCTCTTCCTTCTCCAGTGAGTGTGCAGTGGTCAGTGGAGTGTCTTCCTTGTGGAGGGTCTCAGATGCTTGGAGGGAAGGGACAGGATCTGGGGAGGTAAAGAGGGGTGGGCAGTGGTGGGAGTGGGTGGGGGTGCGGGTGGAAACCAGAGATGAACACAGGAACCCAAAGCCTGAGCACTGTCCCTGGGGGCCTGTGGCCTCTGGGAGAGATTTCCCTGCCAGGAAAGTTTCTGTTTTTCTGCTCGGACTCCTGGCCTCGTCCAGGCCAGCCGCAGGGAGATGTTGGGATTCTGAACCAGGAGCCGGGCGCGAAGATGGAGGAGCTGTCACAGCCCCGGGCTGAGGGAGGACTCGGTGGCCCACACTCCCAGCCACCCTGGGGCCGGGGACATGCACCCTCGTGGGCAACCCTGCCACCACAAGGAGACAGCTGGCCCCACTCACGCCCAGTTGGCGACATGGGCCTTCGTCACCCCAGTTGTCCCGGCCACCAAGTCAAGCAGATGAGATCTGGGTGCAAACCCACGCAGGAGTGCTGCGGTTGGCGACAGAGGCCACGGGGGCTTTGAGCCTTCTCTGCCATGTCTCCTTTTTTTGTTGTTGTTGTTTTTGGGGTTTTTTTGGCAAGAAAATGTATTGATGGACTACTTGGGTGATAATGAAATAATAAAGTTTTGTTTTTAAAAGGTCAGACTTAAAGAACTTACTGTAAACATGTCAATTGCCTCACAAGAGACTCACATCATGTTTGCAGAGATGGGGACCGCCTGGTTCACCCAGTGCTCCCCGCTTACTGAACGCTGTGGTGTCAGACCTGGCTCCTGGGCCTCAGTTTCCCCATCTGTACCATGAGGAGGTGGGCCCGACAGTCTCCAAGGTCCTTCCAGCCCTGACATCAGGTAACCAGAAGCTTCGGGTGTGAGGCAGCGGCGGCCAGTCCGGTCTGGGGCTCCCCAGGCCTTCCCCGCAGAGGGTGAGGGCGGGCTCCCCTCGGATGCAAGGCCTCAGAGGCGTGGGCCGTGGGCTGGGGTGGGGTCCCAGGGCCGTGGGCTGACAGCTTGGGGCTCTTTGGGCAGGTGAGCTGAGCTGTTTTCCCAAGGACAGTCAGGACAGGTCCCAGAAAGCCTTCGGGGTCCCCCAGCCTCAGGGCAGTCGGAGCAAACGCTGACATCGCCCATGTTAGTCTTCTCTCTCCCTGAGTTTGGGATTCAGCAGCCACGACCTGCATGTGTCATTGACAGAGATGGTCTGGTTGGGACATGGCCCCGGTGACCCTGCCCCCACACCCATCGCTATGACAACAGCTCAATAGGGTTCCAAGGGCCTAAGAATCCTGCTTCCACTGAGATGGAGGCTCGCTGAGGTCAGACAAAGGGGGATTAATAGAGCCCTGTTCTCATTAAGCCACAAAGCGCCATTATTCCGCGTCGCAACACCCTACCAACCAGGAGACGCCTCAGCCTTTCAGAGCGGTCCCAGACTCACCCCGAGCCTGGGTCAGGGAGGGGGAGGGAGAGCAGAAACAACCAGCATGTCCAGCGGACGGTTAACGTAGAGCATGGCACAGGCAAACAACCCCACAGTTTACAGTCATTCAAATGACAGCGTTGATTATATTTAATACATTAAAGTCCTCATGATACACAGAAACAGGTCACAGAAACTGTCAACAGATGCCATTTTTTGTAAAAAAAAAAAAATCATGTACAAATGTACACACAACATACATTAAAGTCCTCATGATACACAGAAACAGGTCACGGAAACTGTCAACAAGATGCCATTTTTTGTAAAAAAAAAAAATCATGTACAAATGTACACACAACAAGAATGTAGGAGAAAGAATTTCAAAATGTTAGTATTGATTATCTTTGGAAAGTGCAATTATGTTTAATTTCTTTTAAAAAAATTTATCTGTATTTTCTTTATATATCAAGGGTGTCCCAAAATTCACGCAAGAAGTAATTTTGATAGAACACACAGGTTTATAATTAAAAATTGTAAATTTTTTATTGATTCATAAAGTATACAGTATAGGGTTATGTATGGAATAGCATATCGAGTAAATGGCCTCCACAGCTTTGCTGGCACATACACACTCTTTTGTTGAAATTTTCCATGACCGTTTTGCATAAATGTGGCTGAATTTCGTTGATACAGCGCTCAATTTCCTCCTTCAAGG
>NW_005367354.1:5616160-5617485 GCF_000412655.1 Myotis brandtii | reverse complement strand
GATATGCTATTCCATACATAACCCTATACTGTATACTTTATGAATCAATAAAAAATTTACAATTTTTAATTATAAACCTGTGTGTTCTATCAAAATTACTTCTTGCGTGAATTTTGGGACACCCTTATTTTGTAGGCTCAGACTGAGTCATGTGTCAATCCCAGATCTAATCACTGTGGAGACCATAAGAGGTCCCGAATGAGTCAAGTGCTCTTCTTATCCTATATAATAAAAGCCTAATATGCAAATTGACCGAATGGCAGAACGACTGGTTGCTATGACACTCACTGACCACCAGGGGGCAGATGCTCAATGCAGGAGCTGCCTCCTGGTAGTCAGTGCACTCCCACAGTGGGAGCGCCACTCAGCCAGAAGCTGGGCTGACGGTTGGCAAGCACAGTGGTGGTGGCGGGAGCAGTGAACGGAGCAGTAAGGAGAAGTGAGGAGGCGTGCATTAAGGAGCGAGGGGTCCCGGACTGTGAGAGGGTGCAGGCCAAGCTGAGGGACCCTGTATGGAGTAGCATACAGCCCAGAGGCGAGGGAGCGGGAGAAGCGCCGCTGGGGGAGGAGGGAGAAAAGGAGGCGTTGCCTCTTTTCCTTCCTCTCTCAGGAGGGAGAAAAGGAGACACTGAGGTGGTGGCAGGAGCCTCTCCCACCTCCATGGTAGCACTAAGAATGTCCAACTAAGGGTTTAGACCCGATCCCTTGGGGGCCTAAGCCTTTAGTTGGACATCCCCAGAGGGCTCCCTGGCTGCCAGAAGGATGTCTGACTGCAATCTTAGGCCAGATCCCCTGGAGACTGGGCCTAAGTTGACAGGTGGTCATCCCCCAAGGGGTCCTGGACTGTGAATGGGCGCAGGCTGGGCTGAGGGACCGCCCCCCCAAATGCGCAAATTTTTGTGCACCAGGCCTCTAGTAAATATATATTGTGACATATTTATGCATTTCAGTTCTCTATTATATGTTTTTTCAAAACTTTATTTACTTTTTTTCATATCACTTCATATTGTTATTATTTTTCTTAACAATTTCTTAGTGATTTCTTCCTCAGTATTTCCACTGTTCTTTTGTTCTTTTATTTTTCTCTTTCATGGATGCCATGTTCTTTGGAAGCTTGTTTAGACCAAGTTAATGGCCTTTGAGGCTTTCTCCACGTGAATTAAGGAGCTCACTTTTTGAATAAGAATTATATGTCATGGGAAGGGGGGAGGAGGGAATCAGGATTTTAGAGATGCTTAGGTGGGGCATTTGGGGGGGGGGGGTCCCTCAGCCCGGCCTGTGCCCTCTCGCAGTCTGGGACCACTCGGGGGATGACCACCTGCTGG
>NW_005367354.1:5608897-5613204 GCF_000412655.1 Myotis brandtii | reverse complement strand
GGTTGCCGGCCTGCCCTGGATGGCGGTGTGCTGGCGGTTGGCGCTGTCCCGCCCTGCCGGAAGTATGCATATTAGCCGCCATCTTTGTTGGCGGTTTATTTGCATAGCACCCTGATTAGCCAATGGGGAGCGTAGCGAAGGTACAGTCAATTACCCTTTTGTCTTTTATTAGATAGGATATACTGTATATGAGGCCTCTAGAACCGTGAGAAATGCAAAAAAATTAACTGTTAATAACTCATTCTTGAATTGCCCCCCTTAAAAATCAAACTGCCCCCCTGTGGGGCATGTGCCCCACGTTGGGAACCACTGATCTAAATAGACATTTCTCCAAAGAAGACCTATGAATGGCTACTAAGAACAAGCAAAGATGCTCAGCATCACTAGTCATCAGGGAAACGCAAATCAAAACCACAACGAGATGCCACTTCGCATTCATGAGGACGGCTACCATGGAAAAGACAGATATGAACAAGAGATGGGGAGGCTGTGAGGCGGCCCCCCAACTTCTCCATTTCAGAAGTCAAGCAGGGCACCCCACCCCACAGAGGACTCTGCTCCGGGCTCTGATTTTCAGGACATTCTCAGGCCTCGCCTCTTGTGGACGCCTGCCCTCCGGTTCCCCCGCCTCCGCTCATTTCTCCCCCACATTCTGGATTCTTCGCAGCCCAGGCTCCTCGGGGGTGACCCTCTCTAAACTTGAGCTTGGGAGCTTCCGTTTAAACTCCCAAGCGAGGAAAGCAGAATTATGGATGTTCCCAGCTCTAAGCCTTGAGTCTCTCTCAGGACGCCTCTCGTTGCCAAGGAAAATGAAACAGATGTCTTGGCAGTAGCTTCAGTGCTTCCTGCCAGACCAGGGAGAGCTGGTCTCCAGCGCAGATGCAGCCAAGAAAGACAAGCCCGGCTCATGTCATTCCCAGGAAACACGCAAACACACACACGGGCTCCTCAAACCTGGGAGGCCGCCCTCCCAGCAGCCTCTCACCTGGATTTCAACATCAGCTGTAGAAATGGGCTGCCCCCCTCCCTTCACTCACCTCAGGCCTTCCATCTCCCCCGCCCCCATTTCCCACCTCCCCCTGCTCCTCATCATCTAGTGCAGCCGTGGGCAAACTACGGCCCGTTTGAAATGAATAAAACTAAAAAAAAAAAAAGACCGTACCCTTTTATGTAATGATGTTTACTTTGAATTTATATGAGTTCACACAAACACTCCATCCATGCTTTTGTTCCGGCCCTCCGGTCCAGTTTAAGAACCCATTGTGGCCCTCGAGTCAAAAAGTTTGCCCACCCCTGATCTAGTGACTCTGGGACCCCTTGGCCTGGCAGGGAAGGCCACCTTCCTTGCTGGGCTTGTCCCCATCATGCTCTCTGAACCCCCGGTGAGCGCCCTATCCACGGGTTTGTGGAGGCATTTCCTGTGTCTCAGTCACGTGGTCCCCCCTAGGCAGGCGGCATCTCTCCCCCCTGGCCCTCTCCCTCAGTCCTGAGCATAAGGGGCAGGGACAAACCTCAGACATGCTGAGGTCTTTAAAAGCAACTGGTTTTTAGGAGCCTGCGAGGTCAGGCTCGCTGAGAAGAGCTGTCTGAGCTGCGTGGCCACGAGAAAATCAAATCGCGGTTCTTGCTGGCCTGACTGGCAGGAGCCCAGAGAGACCGACGGCCATCCAAGAGACACAGGTGTTGCAGGGCCCCTGCTGCCTGGGCATGGAGACCCCTATCAGTGGGAAGGATCTTTTTGCCTCCTTCCCTCTTGGCAGGAGGGGGATCCTGTAAGTGCCCACCTTGATGCCCATGCCTGGGAGGCCAGGCACGTCTATGAGGACAGTGACTTGAGCTACAAAAAAGTGGGCTTGGAGCAGAAATCCAGCGACAGAAGCCAGACGAGCCCAGGACTGCGAGCTAATGCGAGGTCGCATCCTCCTGGGAACCCACGGCACCTCTCTGAGACCAAGCCAGAGACCAGCGGGGACCTGCATCCAAGACCGACACCAGCTGACCGCCAGGAGAACGGCCAACCTTCAGCACAGAGGGAGACCTACAGTCTCCCCCCAGAACTCTGAGAAACGTAACCATTTAACAATGACAGATATCCTACCACCATAATGTGTATGTAAAAACATCAGTTAAGCATTTGTCATCTCTGTGGAGACAGATTTTTAAGTGACAGGGAGTAGAAGTCACAGGTTCCCATCCTCAGACCCTAAGACTGGAAATAAATGACAAAGGACAACAAGAATAACAGTGACGAAACCTGGGTAACAGAAGCACAAACAGACCAACACTCCTAGGATGCAAAACCGTTGTAAACAGGAAGTCAACGCGACTAATTCAGACTTCGTAAAGATGAAGGAAAATGAGGTCACTGTGTGATAAAATCGACGGGAGGCGGCCAAAACGGCGAGAGGAAATTCTGGAGCCTTTAATGCTTTGATTAAAATCAACCACAGAGAGAAAAATAAATAAATAATTGGTGTCATTCGAAAGGAAAAAAAAAACACCTTAAAAAAGGAGAAATGGATACGAAAATAAAAATAGAAATGAATTCAGTGAATGGGGGGAAAAGTGAACTAGAGCTCTAAAACCAAAAACGGGATCTCTGAAAGGATGAATACATTTCTGACAAATATAACCAATAAAAAAACCAGACAAAACCCCTGAGAAAGGAAGATGAGACTATAATCACAACTACGACGATGATTTATAAAATGGTAAGAGAATATGGATATAATGCCCAGGGTGTGGATAAGAGGAAATGCGGCGCCGTGTGCAAATCTCCTAGCTTGCAGTCCTGTAGAGCGTGTCCACTCGCATGTGGCCAAGGGACAAAGCTAAACCTGCCCTCTCTCTGACCGAAGCCTGCGGCAGGATGAGACTGTCCTAGGACACGGGGCCCCCACCAGGACCCTGCCGCTCACCTCGGGGTCCTGGGCATAAAGCGGCAGCTCAGAAGCCGGGCTCTGGCGGGAGTGTGGCGGCCAGGACAGGCGTGTGCACAAGTGGACAGGCTGTCTGGTGTCCAAGGGCCGCCCAGACTAGTCCCTGCTCTGAGGGGCCGGGAGGTGAGGTCTGGAGAAGGAAGGGTCGTCTTGCCCAACGGGTCCTGGCTGAGCGGTTACTGCCCCGCGGACTCCCACTGGGCCCGGGCCCCGGGGCTCAGTGTACACAGCGAGATGCTGCCTCTGCCTTCACTCCACGCAACTGGAGGCCCAGGTCCTGCACGGGCAGCTCCTCTTGTTGAGCTCACTGTCACAGAGACACCCCGCACTGTCCCCCACCGTCCCCGGCGCAGAAAAGAACACCCCGACAAGTGCTGGAAGGAGTCACGACAGGCTTTATTGTAGAACCAGCGTCACTGGCTCACCCGCAGGTCAACAGAGATGCCTGGCGAGCACCAGGGCGCCGAGGAGGCCGGGCCGCAGCCGAGGAACTCACTCCTGAGTGGCAGGTTCTGTGACCCCCAGAGGCCCAGCCCCGCACGGGTGCTCTCTGCTCCCGCGTCACAGGTCAGTGGGAGGTGTGGGGGGGCAGACAGGGAGGGGCAGGGCGCTGGTATGGGGTGTAGAGTTGAGAACTGGGGAGGTAGGAGCCCAGGCAGAACTGCCCCCCACCCCACCATCACTCCATCCCCCCTGCCTTCAGCAAGGGAGTGGGCAGGGCTGGGCAGGGTGGGAAGGCCTGGCAGTGAACGGGAGTGGCACACGGGGCTGAGGCTGTCCCAGAGCCACTCAGGGCCAGGAGATGGGGCCCTGGGAGCTGGGTAAGGCAAAGAGGAGGAGGAATCCAGCTCCCAGACCCCAGCCCTGCTGATTTCCTCTCACTCTGGTGCAGGTGGAGGGTAGGGACGGCCTGTCCAGGACTGGACAGCTGATGGGCGAGTGCGATGCACGACAGGTCAGATGGAGAGCTCCCGCCGCCCTGGGTCCCGGTGCAGGGACAGGGGACTGGAGGCTCTGATGGCAGCCAGCCCCCGGCTCGGGCAGGGGGCCTCCCTCAGGGTTGTCTGCTGGCCCCAAGCAGGAAAGGTCTGGGGTCCTGGTCTCACCCCCTCTTCCAAAGCCTCCGCCAGGCAGGACGAGCCAAGGGACAAGAGGGGTTGCATTTCACAAAACACCTGTTTCATGAAAACTGGGTCCGAACGTGAAGACTCGATCACGAAAAGGTATTCTTTGCTCATTAAACATTCATTCACGGAGGGTTCCTGAGCGGCTGTGCGGGGCGAGGGGTCTGGGAGGACTCTAAGGCACTGGCCCGGCCCTGCACAAGGCTCTGCCCCCGGGAGGGCAGGGAGGCCTGGCAGCACCTGC
>NW_005367354.1:5587947-5589409 GCF_000412655.1 Myotis brandtii | reverse complement strand
AGGCTCCCGCCAGCCCCAGGCCCGGCCGAGCCCTGCAGGCGCTGGGATCACAGCTCAGAGCTGCAGGGCTGGCCCCGGCTCTATGGCCAGAGGCCCTGGGGGCCAGGGTCTGTCTGGCCAGGTCTCCCCTGGGAAAGGAAGGGAGGAAGACCTGGGCTTGCTGGGCCACCCACACCCCAGGAGGGCTGGCCTGATATCTCTAAACTGGACACAGGAAAGCACCCTGCTCAGCACCTGGGAACCAGAGGGGATTCAGGGACGCCCCAGCCAGCCAGGCTCCCCCAGGCACCCACTCAACATCCCTCTCCTGGGGGACCCCTCCCAGAGCCACCAGCCCAGGGGCCATGCTGCCCCCAGCCCCACTCAGGGTGGCAGGCCCTCCATCCCGTGCAGAGGCGGCAGAGCCGGTGGGCACAAGTGGACACAGTCTCCTGCCCTGCATGAGCCGCCCTGGGCTCCCCATCCCAGTCCATCCTGGGGCCAGGCTCCCGTTAGCCAGGATCCCCACCAGCTCCCCCTCCACATGCTGTGGCTGAGGCAACTGAGCTCAATTCCTCTGGGGACCCCCTCTCTGTACCCCACAGGGGCCCGTGACCCCACCGGCCAGAGAAAAAGGCACAGATAGGACAGGGGTCCTGTGACCCCGGCTTCCACCCCGCCCCCAACCCCCGGCACTAGAGGTCTGGGCCTGCAAGGCACAGTCCCCACCTCGGCACAGGGGAGGGGCTGCCGGCCCAGGGCCAGCACAGGGCAGGGAGGGTCAGAAGAGGCTGGGGGCGGCCTGGCCGGGCGCATCGTGGTCCCGGATGTACTGCAGGATGTCCATCTCGTCCATGGCCTGGATCTGCTGCGGCGGCGGCGGTGGCGGCCCGGCGGCGGCCTCAGACGGGCCCGCTCTGGGGGGAGCAGCTGGCTTTCTGGGTGGCGCTGGCTTAGCTGCCACGGGCGGTTTGGGCTTAGGCGGGGGCTGGGGTTTGGTCTCAGCCCCCAGGTTCAGAATCTGGTCCAAGTCCTCTTCCACTCTAGGGAACCAGAGGGAGACGCCCTGAGCACAGCCTCCTGGGGCAGGAGCCAACGGGGGGGCGGGCGCACCCCACCCACGACAGTGAGGCCCTTCCTCCCCGCCTCCTCCAGCGGAACTTGGTCCGGAGAAGAGCTCAGCCCCTGAAGTGAGCGGACCCAGGTGGCCGCAGGGCCCCCTTTCCGAGCGCCCCGTTGCCAGCTGGGCTCTGCGTCCGGGTGATGGGTCCCACGGACGCGGTGAAATGTTTCCCCCCAAGACACTCGCGTGCTCAGAGGCCTGCTCACCAGGTGCCACCCCGGCCGTCCGGCCACGGGGCCCCTTTGAAGGTAACACCTTTGGACGCCCCCCGAGGCTGTGGTGTAGACCCCAGGCCTGTGAGCACCGCGTCACGGATTCAGAATCGACTCCGCCAGGAGCTGCCTGCTGGGACGAGCCGAG
>NW_005367354.1:5580979-5587672 GCF_000412655.1 Myotis brandtii | reverse complement strand
GGAGACTGTGCAATGCCCACCCCACGGCTGCTAACGCGGGTGCCAACGACAGCCCCCCGGGCCAGTGCCTCCGCGCCACACGGTGGTTCCTGCAGAGAAACAGCTCAGCTTCCCGTGAACCGCCAGGCACGGCCTGCATCCGGGGGCGCTTCCCGTCCCGGGAAGCTGCCGCCCAGCCTCTCCTCGTCCAGGAGCTGGAGGGTCCTCGAAGGTGTGGGAGGACGGGACACGGGCAGGGGGACCTGGGAGCCAATGCACTCGGACCTCCCACACTCCCATTCCCTATAAAGCCGCGGTAACAGCACCCAGCGGAGCAATGGGGAGGACTGAGGTCAAGGCCGTGAGCAGTGCTCTCCGTGCGCACACGGTCTGCCCATCCTCCTCCACAGCAGACTTGCCTCGCTCCCCCCCGTAAGCCCTACTGCTGGGCCCTGCTGGGCACGGCCGCTGTCCCGGTGAGCTGCAGCTGCCAAGGGTCGGCTTTATGTGCTCCCAAGCCCTTTTATGCCAGTTGTACTTGCCCTTGCACTTAAAACACTGTTATTCTTTACGTAAACCATTAAAGTATGAGTGTGGAAGGGGCCTGCCTTCCCAGGCCAGGACCCTCCCTCAGAGGCCAAGGCTGGTGACACGCTCCCACGTTGGGCCAGGTCTGTGGCTCGGCCCAGGCCCCTCGCAGAGCTGGGAAGCACGCCGGGGACGGGGGTACCTGAACAGCTCCTCAGCGGCCTCTCCGTAGCCCAGGCGAGGCGCGGGCCCTCCACTCGCAGGTGCTGCCGGCAGCAGTAAGGGGTCACCCAGGGGGACGGCCCCACCGAGGTCAGGATCGTCAAACAACTTCAGGGCTGCGGAGAACGTAGCAGCTGAGTGATCAGAGGGAGTGGTCACCCAGGGGGACGGCCCCACCGAGGTCAGGATCATCAAACAACTTCAGGGCTGCGGAGAACGTAGCAGCAGAGTGATCAGAGGGAGTCCTGCCCATCCTCAGTGGCCAGGGGTGGGTGAGGGGGGGAGGGGTGCCCAGCCAGGGACAAGGCAGAGCACAGAACCAGAGGAGTGGGGCCAGGGTATAAGGGCCAGGTGCTCATAGGACCAGCACACTGCCCAGTCAGCTGATGGCACCACTCGGTTCAAGTCCAGGTGGACTTCCTGGAGGAAAAAGCCTCCTGCCCCAGCTGGACCTCTTAGCTCAGCCCCCATGGCTGCACCCCAGTTTCCCAAGTGCTTCCTGAGCACCAGCCACTGGCCAAGGGCTGCTGCCTGCGGGGATGCAGGGGTGAGCTGACACCATTCTCCCCACAGCCCCTGCCTTCTAAGAGCCGGGGTGCAGCCCCTGTCTCTGCTGCCCTCAGGAAGGGACCACGGCCTCTCCACCTGGAAGAGCCCTCCTTCTTCAGCAGACCAGGAAAATGGCGCTGACCTTTCGGGATCCAGCTCAAGTAGAGCCCCCTCCTACAGGGAGCCTTCCCTGATGTCGCCACTCAGACCTGTTACAGACTCAGGCTCTCCTCTAATTGTCGGGAGATGACCTGTCTCCTATGGGAGGCCCTGAGAGGCTGGAGTGTGTCTTCCTCATTATTATGTTCTCGGGCCCAGCACAGAGCCTGGCCTTCTGGAGGTGGTCACCAAGTGTTGGCTGAATTAATGGGTGACATCGATTTCTGGCCCTGGAAGAGGACCCGGGCAGGGTGAGGAAAGGTCAAACCCAGGGGCAGGTGTGGAAGTCCTGAGGACGCCCAGCTTCCCTTTTCCGTCTCTGCCCAGAACCCTCCAGTGGGGTCGACATGGGTGACAGAACCTCTTGTCACAATCCTAATCCTGGAGCTGCAGAAGGAAGGCCCGGGGCAGTCACATCCACTGTCCACCGTGCCCATGTCCACCAATCCCAAACCACACTTCTCAGAGCAACAGAGAAAAGTCCCCTCCCCTTCCCAGGGATGAGCAGAATAAACACACACAAGCCCAGCATGTTCCAGGTTGTGAGAAACGAGGCACGAGGCAAGATTTCTCCAGCAGAAAATGAGCCGAGTCTGTGTCAAGTCGAAACCTGTTCACACGGGGCAGGTCCGAAGCCGCTCACAGAGGCGGGTCTGGTCACCCAGGGGGCACCAAGGGTGACAGGGACACACTGGGGCTCTACTTACGGTCCCTGGGGGGTGGGTCCTCTGCGGAGCCCCCGGCGGAGAGCTTCCTGCTTGGGCTGAAGAGCCCTGCATCAGGGTCTACCTCCTCGTCAAAGAGGGTGAGCCGTGGCGAGGGTCTGGGCTTCGCAGCTACTTTGGGGCATTTTTTTGGCTTCTTGGAGCTAGAGAATCACAGATAAGAGTCAAGGTTAGGGCATCTGAGGACAGCCCCACCAGTCGGCCCAGGTGGCCATGTCAGATCCACACAGGTACTGGGTGGGTTTGAACTTGTGTCCTGAAGGACCTTTCTGAGGACCTGACTTTGGAGGTGGGAAGGCCCTGATACCAGAAGGGGCCACACCCAGTGCCCGGGGAAACACTGTCAGGGTGCACAGGTGGAGAGGGTGGGTGTCTGGGCTACATGGCCGGTGGCCAGAGGACCCACAGTGGGAAGGGCCACTCAGGCCTCAGGCTCAACTGCGTGGTCACAGGTCTCCTTCCAGAGGCTGTGGGGGTGGCTGACCTCAGCACTCCCTGGGGTGAAACTCAGTCATTCCATGCCACTTGGAAACAAAGCCTGAGGCCACAAACCTCAGAACCCAGCCCCAGGAGAGAGAATAAAGAAGTTCTAATAAATGTTCCATTTCCCATTCACATCCTCCCATCCCTTGAGTGGCATAACCTCAATCTACGGTGCTGTACTCAGAGTGTCCACAAGAGGGCATTATTGCAACTCCTTCATTATTGGGTGCTGTTCTCAGAATGTCCACAAGATAGCACTATTGCAACACATCCCTAACCAGGATGCTGACCTTGAAATGCCCACAAGAGGGGCGCTACTGTGCCTAATCCCTTACCAGGGTGCTGCTCTCAGAATGCCCACAACAGGGAGCTATGGCATCTAATCCCTTACTAGGGTGCTTTTCTCAGAATGCCCACAAAAGGGCGCTATTGAGCCTAATCCCTAACTAGGGGGGCAGTTTTCTGAATGACCACAAGAGGACGCTATTGAGCCTAATTCCTCACTAAGGTGCCGTTCCCCAAATTTCCACAAGATGGAGCTACTGAGCATAATCTCTTATCAGAATGTCCAAAAGAAGGGAGATTAAAAATGGCCACAGAGTAAGTGGATGTTACACAGACATGGGCTCAGGACCAAACTGGAATTACAACTACATTACAAAAAAATCATCCTGAATATTCCACTCAAAACTAGCTTGAGAGAACCCTGATAACCAAAAACGGAAATTGGAGACTGCATAGAGACTTGTAGGAAGGATGGAGGCCCAAAAGTGCTGGCTGGACTCGAGCGCTATTTAGATCAATTCCTTACTAGGGTGCTGTTCTCAGAATGCCCACAAGAGGGCTCTAATGCATCTAATGCCTTACCAGGATTCTATTCTCAGAATGCCCACTAGAGGGCACTATTGCGCCTAACACTTTACTAGGGTGCTGTTCTCAGAATATACACAAGAGGGCATTATTGTGCCTAATCCCTTACTTGGGGGAGGGGGGGTAGAGGGGGAGGGTCTCAGAATGCCCACAATAGGAACTATTTCTCCTAGTCCCTTACCAGGGTGCTGTTCTCAGAATGCCAACAAGAGGGCGCTACTGCACTTAATCCCTTACTAGGGTGCTGTTCTCAGAATGCCAACAAGAGAGCACCATTCACTTCCATCCCACTGAGCAATGCCCACCCCCTCTAGGCTCTGTCACCCCTAAGGGTCCTGCTCTGGGCCAGAAGCTGCTGCGGAAATCCAGGAGGGGGCAGCAGGGAGCTCTGGGCAGTGGGCGTGCTCTCTCCTGGCCGGGCGGTGGTTGCGTACATAGCGCACATGCACATTCTCATGGACTGACTGAGCGCATAGTTCTGCTCACATCACTGTAGGTTACGCTGCCAGTGCACAAATAAAGAAACTTGTGTTTAGTTTAACAAGATGATCTAATCCCTACCCCTGATGCCTAATGAGCCATTTTAAGGTTCCTGAAAACAAGAATAAGCTTTTAACTGGAAACAGGATTTCTGGTTCGACTGCCTGCCTGGCCGGCAGCTCCCCTGGACAGAGGTCACCGTCTGAGCTCCTGTTGGCAACACTACGCGGCGAAACTGCGCGTACAGGCTGGCTCTGCCCCAAACAAGAGTAAGATTAACCAGCAGCAGTTAAAGTAGCGGAGGGCGGTGCAGGGGGCGAGGTGCTGGAGGCCACCATTCCCACGGTCTGCATTCTGAGGCCTGGGAGGGTTTCAGGCTCCCAACTGGGATGGGGAGAAGCTACAAAAGCCAGGAGCACCTGTTGGAAGGTCGCAGGGCGGAGCGCACCTCCACACTCAGGGCCGAAGCCCTGGCCAGAGGGTCTCTGTCAGGCTCACTGGGCAGATGAAGAAACAGTGGTTCAGAGATGCTAGGGGTCGGCTCAAGGCCACACAGCAGGCAGGGACACCGACGAGAACTGAGGGTGGTCACGGTCAGTCCTCTCCTCCTGCCCCTCAGAGTGCCCCAGGAGCAAGAATGAGACACAGGACAGGGTGGGACACAGGCTCGATCCTGCTGCTTGGGGGGGCAGCGGCCCATTTTGAAGGTAGAGAGGGAGCAGAGACAGGGGTGGGGGCCGTGCCAGGAAGCCCAGGCACCCAGTTCCCTGTTCTCTCTCTGTTCTGGGCACAAGCCAGATGGGCTCACGTCACAGGCCACCAGGACCACGTCTCTGGCTTGGCTCCAGCCCCAGGCCCTGCCTGGCTACTGGGAGAGCCGAGAGCCGCCCAGGCCCCTCCTCACAGCAAGGGCTTTCCCAAACCTTCAGCGCAGCCTCGCACACACCTGGGAGGGTCAGGGCGGCTGCTGACTGGGGTGCTTCCCCCTTTGGCCTCACGGATCAGGCAGTTAGTCCATGACCCACGGCAGTGGGAGCCAAAGACAGGCAGTGGCTCTCAGAGCAGGCCAGCTGAGAGGGCTCCTGCCGGCCGAGACCTCCTGACCCAGAGCCCCGGGCAACTCGGGAAGGTGTGTGAGTCCCCGTGGAATCGATGATCAGGCAGGTGTGGCAGCCACCGGACCAGCCTGGGGCCTGCGGGCTCTGCCCACCGCTGTCCCTCAGTTCCCCTTCGCCTGGCCCTGCTCCCAGGACAGAGGGACTGCAGCAGGGAGGGCCCAGGGAGAGCCGGGCCCAGGCCCACCGCCAACAGCGGTTCTCAACCTGTGGGTCGCGACCCCTGAAAATACATCCTGCATATCAGATATTTACATGACGATTCATAACCGTAGCAAAATGACAGTTATGAAGTAGCAACGAAAATAATTTTATGGTTGGGGGTCACCACAACATGAGGAACTGTATTAAAGGGTCGCGGCATTAGGAAGGTTGAGAACCACTGGCTAGAATCTAGCTCCTGGAGAAATAAACTCACGTGCCACCCAGCAAAGGCCCTGCAGCAGCGGCCAAGGCTGCCCGGGCCAGGCCTGAGAGGCAGCGTGGAGGAAGGAGCCCGCTGGAGAACAAAGGGAGCGAGAGCGAACGTGATTGATTATCTCTGGCCAAGCCACACGGAGGTCCCGCCATCTCCCTTCTCCCACCGCCTTCGGGAGCCGAGAGCACAAACTAGGCCTGACTCCCTTCTGCGGAGTTCTGCTCTCAAACTGACGGATGCTCTTGTGTTCCTCCCTGGAGAGGTTTCCATCCTTCGTTATCTTGGGTTCAAGTAAAGTGAATCCCGGGCCCATGGGCTGCACAGTTGGGCACCCCCATGCTCCACCCCTGCCGCCTGGGCCATGCTCTGCCTCTGACTGAGCAGGAAGTAGGGGCCTTGGCTGGCCGAAAGCCCCAGGGTCCTGTCGCGGTGGGTCCCCAACCTTTAGTCTCTGGGGCTCAGTAGCGTGCCTGGTCCAGAGCAGACACTCAGTAAATATCAAAGGAAAAAAAAGGGTGGACGGATGGATGGACAGACAGGTGAATGGATGGCAGAAGAAGGAAGGGGGAAAGGAAGGACAGACAGACAAACAGAGATAGAGAGGTGACAGTACATCCTTCGTCCAGACTGATTTCTTCCTGCTCCCCCAGGGAGGGGGGGGAGGGAGTAAAGAGAGAGGGCTCCCGGCATCACTCGGAGACATGGACACGCAGCTAGAAAGCCCTTGGAGGCCCCTGGCTCCCTCGTGCCTCCTCCAAGGCTTGCTCAGTCCCTTGAGCTGGTCTCTCCACGGCCCTCGGCCGTCCTGGGAGCAGTCACCCTGCGCGCAGACCCAGAACTCCCAAGGCACCTTCCCCAGGCGAGAACCTGTGCCCGGCGGTGACGGCAGAGATGGGTGAGCCCTGCCACTGTCCCCGGGCCTCCCAGCTGAGCAGCCACAGACACGCACAGCACACTGACGATTACACACAGGGCAGCGATACCAGGAGAGGTGATGGAGACGCGGGCAGCAGCCCGGGGGGCTAAGGGGGTAGGGAGGCACAGGAGCCGAGACCCTCACTCCGAGAGGGTCTGTGGGGATGTGACTTGGGCACGGCCGGAACCTGTCCCCGTGGAAGCTTTGCTCATGGTCCCTGGAGAAATGCTCAGGGCCTGGGGGGCTGGG
>NW_005367354.1:5573743-5580453 GCF_000412655.1 Myotis brandtii | reverse complement strand
GGGGGGGGGGGGGGGGTGGGGAGGAAAGACCAGGGAGAACATCAGAAGGCAAAGTGGTTAAGTCTGGGCTACTGAGTGGTCAGCGGGCGGGAGAGGTGTGCCCAGGACGATGCCAGGTTTCTGACTCGGGCGAAGGGTCAGGGCCGCAGGTGTGAGGTGAGCCACTCCCTCCCAGCCCAGCTGCTTCCTCACTCAGTTGTGTGCACATGGATGCAGGCTGCACCCACGGGCAAGGGCCTGGGTCCCGCTGTCCCCCCGCCCCCACCCTTCCCCGTCACTGTCCACCCAGCTGTCTGCAGGAAACACCGCCCGCCCAGCTCTGCATTCCCAAGACGCATGCCATGAGTGTGGGGAGCCCGGTCCTCTAGGACGTGCTGTGGGAACCAGCCGGCCCCTAGGGCAGGCGGGAGTCCTCAGGAATGGGGGCCTGGAGGGGTCCCCGAGTTGGGGGAGGTGGAGGGGGCCCTGCCGGCAGGGTTCGAAAAGGCAGAGGCTTTCTGGACAGAGTGTGAAGTCCATACAGAGCCCTCGCTACTGGGAGGGGCGCGGCAAAGGCCCTGGCAGGAGCGGGGACAGGGGTCTGGGGAGAAGCTCAAGAGCAAGACCACTCGGAACTCGAAAAAGTCCCTCTCGCCTGTGACAGCAAAACCTACGGAAAACAGGGCGCCGAGCAGGAGCCTGGCAGCCCGCTGGCCCGCTGACCGTATGGACCAGCAGAGAGAATGCAGGAACCCGCTGCTCCATCTGCAAAACCGAGCCTATGAGCTGAAAAAGCGAAGTATGGAATGGCACGTGGGACACGATCCCATTTGGCAATAAAACAGGAATACCCCAAAGCAGACACCTTCATGTCTAAAGGGCTTCCAACTGTGTGTTCCATTTCGATATGCTCATCGCATCGTCTTCAAGTTCTAATGGAACATGTTTCTAGCGGCATCGTTCCAGCACAAGGCAGGGCTGTTCCGGCAGAACTCCATCCTTCTCAGAACCATGAAGTCCCCAAAATTGGAAGTTAAATACAAAAACCATGTATAACATGGAAAGCGACCCTGAGAGGCCACAAGTGAAAAAACCTCATAGAAAGGCACGCGTGCTAACGTCTGCAGCTGCGTGGATCGCGTGGGTCGCGCTGGGCCAGGGACGCACAAAAACCCCACAGCCGGGGGCGCAGAGTGTCGGGATGGGCCGGGTGAGGGCCTTTTCTATCTTGAACCGCTTTCTAATGGCTGCGAACTCATCTTTTCCCTGATCCAAACCAGGTCTGAAAGACAAAGAAAAGCCAGGCCGGTCCCTGCTCCCGGCTTTGTGCAGGCGGCTCCCAGCCTTCCAGCAGCGGACCAACAGCGCCCTCCTGTGGCCGCGGCGGCGAACACCTTGTGGGGCGCGGCACAGCTGGGAAGGCGGGGCTGCAGCTGCAAAGGAACCGAGGGCACAGGATGGAGAAATACTCATGCAAAGCGTAAGTCACCTGCAAAGAACACAAGGTGCCAAAGGACAGGGTGGCTGCACCGTGCAAGCCAGCCAGCCAGCAGGCCACCTCGGTGTCCCGGGACAGGCCAGGGGACATCGACTTCAAGGTGCTACTGCCACACACAAGACCCTGGACAAGTCCCCACTCAACTCTGTCCTCAATTTCCCCCTCTGTGCAAAGGGGATGATGCTAGGACCCGGCCCAGCTCTGGGACCGCAGAGAGAGCGGAATCGAGGGGCAGTGCAGGGAGGTGGCATGGAGTCCCTACTCTGCTGCTTGTGGCTGAACCTGGACGCCCAGCTTCAGCTTCTTCAGACACAAAATGAGGCCACGCTGGTAGCGGCCTCCATCCCCCAAACCAGACCCACCGAGGACCTGACAGCAATTGGTGCATCTTAAAAAAATAAGAGAAGAAATAGGACAGGAAACACTTATTCCCGTCAATTCTGATCAGTTCCCAGCATTTCATCATCTCAGAAAACGTTAGCTGTTGTCATTCCTGAGGGGGTGTCAGCACTGACTGTTGTCACATTAGACGAAAAGCCGGCAGACGGTCTGAAGCCTCGGGGACCCCTTTTGGTGCTGAGCTCTCCTAGGATTCAGAAGCGAGGCCCCCGGAGTGCAGAGCTAGGGAAGGGGTTGGGGGACACGTGGTCCTGGACGGCGGACGCATGGCCCGACAATCTGCTACTGATGCAAAGAGGAAAGCCAGGCGGCCATGCCAACCCCAACGAGCATTTCCCTACATGTCCTTCTGCCAAAGGCTGGCACAAACTGCCAAGTCTATCTCAGCTTGAAACTGTGTGTGGCAACTCAGAGCAGCGGAGAGCGCGAGTTCAAGCAAAGCCCTAGTCCCATTTTACTGAAATAAAGCCCCAGAGGGCATGCGGGTCATGTAAGGCTGATAGGAATGTTATGACAAATTTCTCCAGTCACTCTCACTGCTGTTCTCAGCCAGTGTATGTGTGTGTGTGTGTGTGTGTGTGTGCACCTGCACATGCTTGTTTGTGTGTACATGTGTGTGCACATACGTATAAAGGGGACACACTCCACTGGCCAGGGACCCTGGCTCACTGTACCCCCCTGAATCACACACGGTTGGCACCTTATGGGTCACCAATTCCCTCCGCACATGTGATTCACGGGAGCCTTACACCCACCCTGTGGGGAGGCGGGGCCAAGGGAAACAGCCCTGCTACAGACGTGACAGCCCAGGGCGCTCCAATCACCTGCCCAAGTCACCGGCTGCCAGGGATGAGCTGGACAGAGAAGCCAGGCCTCTGGGCTGGCGGGTGGGGTCCGGCACCTGGGGCTTCAGAGCTGCTGGGGTTTGGGGGCAGCTCTGCCAGGCCTCCGTGCAGAGCCAAGGAGCAGCGGTGGGGGCCACCTGTGACCAGGGAGGGGCAGGTGACACCTGAGCCCAGCCCCAAAGACACTGGTGATGTGAGGGTGAGCAGCCAGCCAATTCCCCCAGCGCACCAGGCCATACAGGGTGGTGGCCCAGGGAGATGCAGGGAAGGAGGAGCTGTCCCCAGAGAGCCTGGAACCAGCCAGAAGGGAGCGCTCCCCAAACTGGGGAGACATACCGCATGATGCCCAGAGGGTCCAGTGCCTCCTCCTCTTCCGAGGACTTCCCTGCGTCCTCTTCCTGGCGGGGGGTGGGCGGCCGCTCCACACCTTCCTGCTGCTGGAAGAAGTCGAAAACCTCCCCATCGTCCCCGGCCTGGCCTCCTGTGTCCAGGACAGAGACACCTCTGCTGCTGGGGTCTGCCGCCCCCGGGGAGCTGGTGCCTGTGGGGGAGCAGAAAGAGGTGTCTGACCCCGACTGCAGGGGACCAGTGCCTCCCCACACCCTAGTGGCAGGACCCGAGGGCGGATGGGGGGCAGCCAGGGTTGGTGGCCCTGGCAAAGCCTGGAGTGGAGCGGGGACATGGGAGCCTCGGAAACCCGGCGCAGGCAGGGGCTCCTGGACCCCTGCGGCCCAGGCCTGTCCAGGCCTCGCTCTGGGCCAGGGGAGCCCGCAGGGACCTGGGACAGAACCTCGGTACCTAAGAATTCCAGCAGCTCTGGGCTGGCGGCCAGCTCCGCGTCCTGGGAGACGCAGCGCAGGATCTCGTGGAACACGGCTCTCCTTTCCCGGATGTCGGACTCCCCGACGAACAGGACCTTCCTGGGGAGCGGGGGCAGGCTGGCCGCTGGGTACCGACCGCTCAGCTTCTGGTAGAACTCCTCGATCTCGCTGTACTTCTTGGAGACCTGGAGTGAGAGAAGCAGGTGGGTCCCTG
Organism: Myotis brandtii; assembly: GCF_000412655.1. Classification (NCBI taxonomy): domain Eukaryota; kingdom Metazoa; phylum Chordata; class Mammalia; order Chiroptera; family Vespertilionidae; genus Myotis; species Myotis brandtii. The sequence goes on along the minus strand of NW_005367354.1, from coordinate 5,576,697 downwards.
AATTCAGACAGGCAAGAGGGCTCCTCCCCTGACCCACCCGAGGCCCTAAGAGGGAGCGGGCTGTTCAGAGTCCACCCAGGGGCAGCTGTCCCGGGAAGTGCACCCTGGCTGTGCCTCCTTCCTGACGCCCCGCCCAGCTGCCTGTCTCAGGCTCCAGTCCTTATCCCTCCTGATCACTCCAGGCTCAGCCATGAAGGTCTTAGGGCCCCAGGAAAGGGCAGTCATGGCGGACCCGGGCCCTGACTGTCACAGGCCCAGGCAGAGACGGTGGATAGAGGGAGCCCAGCCTGCAGGTGCCCATGGCCACCGCTTCCCTTCTCGGCCGTCAATGCCTGCGTGAGATGACCTCAGGTCTGGCTGGCCGTCAGGTCATCTTCATGCGACAACAGGAGTCCCTTTTCTCATCACGGGTCTCTGATCACTCTCCTGGGAGTTAGCTGCAGCCTTCCAGTGGCCAAGAGCCAGATGCTGCAAAGTCAGTTTCTCTGCCATCAGCCAGGACCCATCTGCACCCCGGTACCTCGAGGAAGCAGCCAGGGCTCCTGCTGGCCATCGGAAGGCGTCCTGCCCGTCGGAGTCACCCTGGGGCAGCGCTCAGCTTCCCGCAGAGCCGGGGTCTGATGGCGGCCTCCTCTCAGCCTCTCCCCAGAATCCCTACCGCAGCTAGATCTCGCTCTGGCTGCCTGCTTCCTCCCAGCTTGTCTCCGCTCCAAGAGGCTCTGGTCTCACGAGGGGAGCTGCCATCATCGTGGTCTGTAGGACCCAACTCGGTGCTCATAGGAGAGTCACCGGATCTGCACCAGACCCCACCCCACCAGCGGCCCAGCGGCCTCCCCTCCCACCTCCCGTCCTCGACACCTCTGTGTTTTCCCCATCGCCGGGGCTGTGTCCCCACCTTCTCTGTGGGAGCATCGAGTAAGAAGACACAAAAATTCTCACTTCTACTCTCAGGCCAGGGCTGCGCCTGCAGCACCCGCTGAAATGCTGGCATAGCTGGTGGGCTGCAGGCCCCTGGTGCAGAGATCCCGTAACCCTGTGTGGGAGCCCACAGCCCTTTCCCGGACCCTCTCCCCAGGGTAGGCTAGGTGCCCCTCTTCTATACTCCCCCAGCCCCCGTGTGCTCCTGTCACCGTCTGCATCTGTCTCTTCACCAGCTCATGCAGTGCTGGCACGCTCTGGCCCTCTCAGGCCCTAAGTGACGGTTGGCTACAGAAGTGCCCGCTCCCCGATGCTACCCATGCCCTGGCAGCGGGTGTGTCTGCCCACCTGGACCCCGGACCCCCTCGGGAGCACCCTGGCAGAGCCCCCAGCTCACCAAGAACTGGACCACATCCTCGGGCCTGTGCTTGGCCGACTTGAAGGCAGCCAGCCGGGTGACCACCAGGATCTGGTACTCCACGTGGCCGGACATCATCTTGCCCCGCACCTCCTGGTGCTGCGGCACGGCCAGGTCCAGGCCCGTGTGGACATTCTGCACTCGCCTGCCGGAGGGGAAGAAGGCAGAGGAAGCTCAGCCTCAAGTCCGCAGGCTTCCTGAGTGAGACAGGCAGGGCCCGGCGTGACGCAGCAGGCCTGGGTGCCAGGCTGCTACCCTGGCCTGGCTCCGTGGTCACAGCGCCAGGCCCTCAGAAAGCCTGGCTTCCCAGGCCGGAGCCCCGGCCTTCGGGTTGTTCAGGGACAAAGGCTGGTCCCAGCAGGAAAACAGGTGAGAGCAGAGACAGTGGGCTGGTGGAAAATCAGGGACAGCTGAGCGTCCTGCACAGGCACAGAGCAGGCCTCAGCGGAGCTCTGCTGGAGGAAGGTGTGAGTGCTCCTGGTGACGGTGGGGGGAGGCAGGGCCTTCCTTGGCACATCCCCTGCAGGTGGCCCCTCGGGTTGGCTGGTGCCTGCCACCAAGAAGCCAGGCACCGAGGACCTGACCTTCACCTCCAGCCCCCGGGGCCTCGCAGGGGGCGCTGTGTGGACCCAGCATCAAAGCCACACCCCCAGGGGTCTGCCAGCGGCTGAGAAGGGGGCCCGCTGCTGGCCCTGCGCCTCCCTGCCAACCTCAAACCCTGTTCTCACAGAAAAGGAATCTGAGGCTCAGCGAGGAGGTGACTTATGTGGCACCAGGGAGAGCTCTTCTGCCAGTGAAGCCCTGACCTGCACCCTCGCTGTATTTTGCAGAGGAGACCAAGCAGGATCCTGTTTTCCAGACGTGGAGTCCCAGGGAAGTTCAGTTACAGCTGGGAAAATAACATTCATTTGTGCAATAAAATTGGCGTCTTTGCCCACGATTTCATTAAGGGGGAACAAGGGTGGAGTACGTGAAAATACGTGAAGTGAGTCACTTTACAGATGTTGAAAGGCAGGAAGGAGCAGCAGAGTAAAAGCGTGTCCTGACCCGCCTTTCCGGGTCCATCCTGCCCGGGGTTTGGGGAGGGGGTGAGGGTGGCCCAGGCTGCATCCTCCCCTCCGGGGCCCCTCCAAGGCCGCTGCTGTAACTTGCACTTCTCCGGAGCTTCCTCCTTCAGCAGCTGCCCCTTCTTCCCACCCTTCCCTGGGTAACGTCCCCCCTTCCTGTAGGGCGTGGCCTCCTTCACCCCCTCCCAGAAGCCTGGGTACACCCCTGCCCTGCGTTCCCACGGCAACCTGGACTTCCTCCCCCTCCCAGCACCTGTCCCTGCGGTTCTGCGTGCATCTCCCTGGGTCCCCCTGTCCCCAGTGCTGAGCAGCTGAGCACCCACGGGATGCAGGACTAGATTTTTGCGCCCAACAGAAATGAACGGGGAGGTGGGGGGGAGGGGAGCCCTGCTCCACGGCGTCTTGGGTGAGGCGTTACCCTCCGGGGCCTTCAGTTTCTCCATCTGTAAAACGGGGACACTAGGTGCCGCCCACTCTTCTGCAGGGCGGTGCAGGGGCCGAGCCCAGAGAAGTGGCCAGAGCGTTGGAGAGGCCGGATGGACGGCGGCGGG
>NW_005367354.1:5567361-5573548 GCF_000412655.1 Myotis brandtii | reverse complement strand
AGGCCACGTTTAATTGTGGACCTTTCTGAAAATCCGGCCCTGTACCCCCAATGAATATACAAACAAGTGGAGCAACAAATCAGTGTTTCTCTCTCCCTCTAAAATCAAATTTTTTTTTAAAAAAAAAGTTAACTTTAGCTCATCAGAGGCTGAGACCTTGCAGTCCTTATTCTCCCCCGCCCCCTGGTGGCCATTGCGCTGGACCAGAGGCCACGTTCAATTGTGGACCTTTCTGATAACCTGGCCCTGCACCCCCAATGAATATATAAACAAGTGGAGCAACAAATCAGTGTTTCCCTCTCCCTCTAAAATCAATTAAAAAAAAAAAGTTATCTTTAGCTCGTCAGAGGCTGGGACCTTGCAGTCCTTAGTCAGATCCAGGCTACTGTCCTCTGCTATCTCGGGGGTTGTTGATTATCCAGGGGAAAGCCTGCGTCCCTGAAGGGGATATATATGTGTGTGTGTGTGTGTGTGTGTGTGTGTGTGTGTGTGTGTGTGTCTATATATATATATAGAGAGAGAGAGCGCTATGATATCCAGAGCCAGGATTTAAACTTAAATTTAATCAAGGCCACAAGGACCGTTGGTTTGCTGGTGTCACTCATAGGAGTTCCCAGAATGTCCTGGTTCAAAGAGAAATTATCTGGTCTCCTGCCTTGGGGAGAGTGTTGGGGGAACAATGCCACCAGTGCTCATATCCCTAGAGATGCTCAGAGAGATGCTAGGAGGGTCAAATGGGGGAACATATAACCCAGCAAACAAGATAAACTAGACCCCTTTGTGTGTGTGTGTGTGTGTGTGTGTGTGTGTGTGTGTTGTTGTGGGGGGTGGGGGGGAGCGGGGGCAGCTAAAGAAACAACAGCCTGACTCCAGAGGCCTTCCAGTGGCTTTCCTGGAAGAGGCTAACAGGGAGTTCTCAACAAAAACTGAAAAAAACAAAACAAAAACAACTGTCTTTCTTCTGCTAAAAAAAAAAAAAAGGTTATTTTGCCACGTGTTAAAAAGGCGAGGCAGACTTTATTCAAGACTATTGCAATAGGAGAGAGCTGAGGCTCAACTCTGAACCCCGCAGGGACAAACTGAAAAAAAAAAAAAAACCCACAAAAACTGTCTTTCTTCTGCTAAAAAAAAAAGTTATTTTGCCACGTGTTAAAAAGGTGAGGCAGACTTTATTCAAGACTATTGCAACAGGAGAGAGCTGAGGCTCAACTCTGAACCCCGAAGGGACACGTGGGGATTTACAGCCACGGAGCAGGGTGAGGACCAGGGGAGGAAAATTCCTGGCGGAGACAGCACGGGGAGGGGGAGTCTTGCTAAAGGAGCCTAGCAGGCATCGTGCTGAAGGCAGGCCAAGGACTCAGATGTCAGGGGGGGGTGGGGGGGGGGAACAGAAGTGGGGAGGTCAAGGTCTAGTGGAGAAGGGGCTCAGAGGAGTCGACACTTTGCCAAGGAGTCTGTCACCCAGAGCTTCCCTCTCACAGAGCCGCGGCATCTCGCCCTCTCTGTGTGCAGTCCCCTCTCCAGGTACCCTCCTGCTCGGGTCCTCCCTTCCTAAGGACACCCCCTCCCAGAGCGGCTCCCCACACTCTGGGAAGAGTAAGTAGGGCTTCTGCTTGACTGTATTTCCCCAAAGAACCAGCCTCCCTTCCCCACCCCACCGCCCTGGAACTCAGATCCACAAACTTTCCACTTCTTTGCAACCACCTGTAAAATACTCAGCCCCGGGGCCTGGCACAAAGGGACATTTAGTCAGTGTGTTTGTGTTGTTCTCATGTTTAGCAACTAAATAGACAAGACTCTGCTCTGTTTCTTCTCCTAGTTGGACTCCATCACAAAGCTACTCTTCTCTCTCTCTCTCTCTCTCTCTCTCTCTCTCTCTCTCTCTCTCTCGGCTTTCTTGGTCGGCTGCCTCTTGCATGCCCCCACTGGAGATGGAGCCCACAACCCGGGCATGTGCCCTTGACTGGAATCAAACCTGGGACCCTTTAGTCCACAGGCTGAGGCTCTATCCACTGAGCCAAACCAGCCAGGGCTCTCTCATGGCTCACTCATTCATTCATTCACACATTCAATAATACCTGCCGAGCTAGGCCTCTGCTCCAGGCCCTGTGGAGGCTCTGGGCGTCTCAGTGAAAGGACCCTCCTGCCCTGTGCTCTCAGTGTGTCGGTGGACCTGCTGCCTCCGGGTCCCTGTCCTGCCCCTTCTGCCAGGTCCTGCCTCCTTCCCTCTGTGTGCTCACTCGCTGTGCCTGGCATGCCTCTGATGGTTGCCTTTGGGGCCACAGCTGGATCAGGGTAGAGGATGCAGGGTATGACAGACCCTCTCATATGGACTCACCTCACCATGGGATGAGAAGCCGAGACCCTGACACCTGCCAAAGTGGCTCAGGAACAGAAAAGCTGAGTCTGTAAACCTGGCCAGGGAAGCACGCAGACCCTCTGCCCTTCCCGCCTTCCCTCCAAGGAAAGCCCCAGCGATGCAGAACAGAAGCTGGGGTGTAGTGGTAGCACACATTACCGGTGACCAGCAGATGGCAGTGTCCGCCAGCCCTCTGCATTTGTCCCAAACAGAGGGCTCAGAGAGGACCCCTGTGGAACTTCTGGGAAAGAACCCACCCTGCTCCCTTCTCTGTCCCCTCCCCTCCCCCATGCAAAGGCCCAGAGCCCAATGGCAGGTCAAGCCAGTGGCAGGTCAAGCCAGTGGCCGGGAGCCTGGCTGCAGCCCACTGGGTGTGGATGCCAGAGCTGTTGCCGGGGGTAACCTGGAGCAGGGCAGCCCTGGGAAATTCCTCAGAGCCCAAGGAAACCCAGCCCCAGCATCAGACAGGAAGTCGAGCCAGAGCACTGCTGGAATCTTCCCGCACCTGTGGCCCAGGCAGCCCATCCAGTCCTTTCTGGGGGAGACATTTGCAGCACCTCTCGGCTGAGTGGAGATCAGTACCATCAGGTGTAGTGAGGGCCAGCAGGCAGCTGCCTCTGCAGGTAACATCACCACCTTCCCTCTCCTGCCCTCCCAGCGATACCTTCCTCAGGGCAGAGCTCCAGCCTAACCCTCTCTCCAGCTCTGAGTCACAAAGGCCAGGGGCCATGGTAGGTCCAGACCAAGGGCAGGCTCCTGGCCGGGTGCCTGGCAGCGGCCCCATGCCCACATGCCCTCCACCTCTCACAGGTGAACCCTCGGTGGACATTTGATTGTCAGCCTCACTGTGCATTTGAGGATCTAAAGCTAGGAAGGGCTGAGGGACTTGCAGCTTGAGGTTAGAGGCAGGATTCGAATTCTGGTCTCTTTAAAAATATCTATTTGCATTGATGTCAGAGAGAAAGGGAGAGGGACAGAGAGATGGAAACATCAATAATGAGAGAGAATCATTGACGGCTGCCTCCTGCACCCCCCACACTGGGGATCGAGGCGGCAACCCAGCCATGTGCCCTGACCGGGAATTGAACCGTGACTTCCTGGTTCATAGGTCAACGCTCAACCACTGAGTCACTCCAGCTGGGCGAATTCGGGTCTCTTGACTCTCAGGAGCATCAACCAGTCATGGCCAGGGAACACCTGTTCTGTCTTCTGAAATAATGCTTTTTTTGCAGGGACCCCGCACCCCCCAAAAGTGGACAAGGCAGAGGCTGAGTCCTCATTATGCCTTGTCTACAGGGTGCCTAGGGCAGAGCTGTGGTGAGACCTTCTGTGCTGCCTGGAGAACAAAGGAACAGGAGCGCAGAGGGGACCCGCCATCCCAGGAGGCTGTGATGCCCAGTAACAGCGTCTGATCACTTGCCCACCTTGGGGACCTGGCTTCCTTATAACCATGCACGCATCTCTCTCTAAGGGATGTCCTTGTGCTCAGGTCATCAGACATGAGGGACTGGGGTTGGGATGTGGCTTGAAGCTGAGTAGACTGTCCCTGCAGCTGACCCAAGTTCTGGTGCCTGAAGGTCACCACAAGGTGACTAGCCGGCAGAATCCAAGACTAACTTCCCAAGGCGCTTGAACTCATGTTTCAGACGCGTGTTCCCAGGTGGCATGTAAATTCCCGCTGCGAAGTTGCCTTGGAGATGTCGTGGCTCTCGTGGGTCTGCTAAGACAAAACATGGTCACGTTCAGAGCTATTAGAAGGCTGCCTGGGGCTGGGAGTGCCCTGTCCCCGCAAGCACTGCCTGGGTAGCAGTCTGTTACGACTCAGGCATGGCAAATATCAGAGCCAAATATCAACAGTACAATGATTAAAATTTCTTTTGAGAGCCAAATTTTTAAAACTTAAACTATATAGGTAGGTACACTGTTATTAACTTAATTAGGGTACTCCTAAGGCTTAAGAAGAGCCACACTCAAGGGGCCAAAGAGCCGCATGTGGCTCGCGAGCTGCAGTTTGCCGACCACTGCAACTGCACATTTTGTCTAGGCCCTAGACAACCCCAAAGTTTGTTCCAGATCCTGGGATTCTGTGTCCTGAATCAGAGACCAAATCCCAGGAGAAAGCAAACAGCTTCTGCAGGGGAGGGATGAGCAGCAAAAGTGTTCTCCGAGGTAAGGATCTGGGGTGAGAATCTGGGGACCAGCCCTCCCCACCTCAGTCAAGAAACACCCCCAACCCCACTCCCTATCCCCTGTGGCTTTCCCCCTCTCCTCCTATGGGAGCCATTCTCACCTCCTCTCTCTGAGACAGCAGGAGTCTGGGATTCTGGAGGTTGGGGGTGGTCATTAGACGGATGCAGGATGAAGTTAGAACTCGGGTGCCAGTTTGCTCCCAGCCTTCTTGCAACTTCTTGCACTTGACTCTGGGCTCCTCAACAGCTGCCCAATGGCGGCCGGGGCAACACAGAGGCCAGAAGAATTTCCCTTCAAAATGCGCTTAGCAGCACGTAGAGCACAACGTGCAGGTCCCCCTCCTGCCACCAAAGGCCCCTGCACCCCCAAGAGGAAGCCCCACGCTGAGCCTTGATGAGCCTGACCAGTGGTGGTGACTATACCAGGGACACCTGTGGCAATGCTCTCTGACCAGTCTTGGCCATCCCAGTTCCACACCACCCTTGCTGCCCAGACCTTCCCAACCTCATCTTACACCTTTCTTCTCTGCCCACCTGATGGGTCTGGGGTCTGCGAGGAGTGACCCTCACCAGGCCTCTCCTGCCCCTCCTGTGCCCCTGTTTCCCAGTGGCCTTGTCTCCACAGTGGCCGGGATGGGCCAGGAGTTCGCTTGGGAGGGAGCGGCTGATGCAAGGGAACTGTGTCAGAGTGCAACGCGTCGGTGAGAGTGGCACCTGCACCTCCCGTGGCTTTGGGTCCTGAGACATGGCGTTGACGCTCATCACCCACTCCAAGTGACTGTGATGCCCTGCCCCCGCCTAGATTTCCAGTTCGGGAGCAAATGCAATTTTCAAGGAAAAGGACGCACCTGCCCTGCTTCCGGCGTCCGCTGGGCTCAGCCCCTCCGTCTGCCTAACAGCAGCCCCTCATTCCGCCGGAGGCTCCCGCACTCAGGGGAGTTCCGGCTGCCGGTGGAGCTGAGCCACACCCGTCTGCAACCACCCTCCCCTGCTCCTGCCCCAGAGTCTTGGCCTCAGGAACTGCCCCTGCCGGCTACGGACACAAATGCCCTGCGCCCCGAGAGTGCGCTCCGGGGAGCCACCGCCGCTGGGCGCCCCCTCCAGCAAGCCGGCTCCCAGCGAGCGACAACCGCTGCGAGGGTGGGGGGGTAGGGGGGTGGGGAAGGGAAGTACAGAGGCACCCTCCCCCCTGGGGGTCTTCGTCGTCCACCGGCTTCTGGCTGCACCCCAATATACCCGGTGGCCCTTTCCCGTTAGCCAGACCCCTAGAGGGCTGGCAGGAGGTCATCACTGTCGACGCACAGAGAACTTGGGGCGCCACTCCCGCGTGGAGTCTCCTCGTCACCCCGGCGCTGCCTTCGTCATTCCTGTGCTCTTTGGAGATCTGAGCTCCAGCTTAAGCGCACGTCCCGCGCCCAAACCTTTGCTCTCCGAGCGTCAGTCCGCATCCTTCTGTCTTTCCAGCCTGCCCGTCCAGCTGCTCGCTCTCTTCCTTACGGGTCCCCTTCCCTGCTCCGGCCGCCGGCTCCGATCTTTGTGGCAGGCGCAGGGCACAGCCGAACTGGTTATCAAAAAACGCGCCTTTGTGGTCGTCCTGCGCGCCCCTGTGGCCTCCCGGTGCGCCTTGGCCACGGGCTCT
>NW_005367354.1:5563690-5566256 GCF_000412655.1 Myotis brandtii | reverse complement strand
CAGCCCTCCATGGGGTTGCCCTGGCCCGGCGGCCGGCGGCCCCCTCGAGGAGGCAGGCAGGCAGGCTGAGCTGGAGATCCGGAGAACCCGGAGGAGGGGTCTGGCTGAGAGGGACTGCGTAGAGGTAGTGGCGGTGGCCGCTTCTTCGTTGGCAGCAACCTAGGAGCAGCTCCCAGTCTCTTGGGGGCTGTACAAATTGGGGATAACTCAGGGGCATGCGAGAGAGAGGCAGGCATCAGACCAAAGCAAATGGCCCGAGAGAGGCAGGCGGCATCACCAGGTACACAGAGGCCCTTCTCTGCCGCGTCTGGGTGCAGGTGTGTGGCTGTGGGTTCCCGTGCTGGGCCCCTGGGCCCGCTGGTGGTCCCGGACTCAGAAGGGCCCAGCGATGGGGCAGGAATGCAGGCCTCTTCAGGACCAAGCACCCCACCTTCCTCCCTCCCCCCAGGCCCTCCGAAGGTAGGACCCGGTGAGGCCGTGGTGATTGCTGTGTCATCTGGATTTTATTAATCTCTATTGATGTCATTAAAGCAGATAGATAGGGGAGATTTAAGTAATTTCAGCCTTAATTCTAAACAGCCAGAGACCCAGCATAAAAGGCAGGAGGGAAGGGAAGGCAAATGGGGCTGGAAAGCAAGTATTGGCCCTGGCTAGGAGCAGTGACCGTCACCCACCCTGCCCAACACACACACACACACACACACACACACACACACACACACACGCACACACAGACTGCTTTACTTTGGGTGCAGGGACAGCCTGGGCCCAATGGCCCTGTAGTCTGGGCCCAATGGCCCTGTAGTCTGGGGGGAACTTTCAAGCATCCTCTTAGGGCCTGGCGGGCCCCCAGGACTGGAGGCTCCGGTCCTCATCGGAAGGCTGGGTCCTGGCGTACAGGCCCAGGGAAGCCCCAGCCCCAAGGCTGCTGTGTGGGCAGTGCGGTTAGGGGAGAGCTGGGGTGTGCGGGGCCCTAGGCTGGCAGAATCACCAGACCCTCTTTCTTTGGTTGTTCGGCCTGCCTCAGCCTCAGCCTGAGCTAAATCCTTTCCTGGGCCGCCAGCTTGGCTGTTGAGGCAGGTAAGGCGGCCTGTCCTTCCTCCCTCTGGAGGGAAGGGCTGCAGTGGCAGCACCTTGAAGCAGGGAGAGGCTGTAGGGCAAGGTCAGAGAAAGTGCTCCAGAGCGAGCCCTGGGGAGAAAGCATGCGGTGTGTGTGTGTGTGTGTGTGTGTGTGTGTGTGTGTTGGGGGAGAGTATTTGCTCATTGACTCTCCTGCCTCCCTCTCCATCCTGAGCTCCAACTTAGAGCTGGGCTTCTTGAGGCCTCTCAGGAGGCCACTGGCAGCGCCCACACTTCCGACCTCAAGAGCCCAGGGCCTGGCGACGGTGGTTGGCGAGCAAACATCTCCACTGGTGGGGAGTCTGCACAGTCTCTGTGTTTGGGGCAAAACGAAACCAGATGACCCCCTTCAAAGGGAGCTCCTTATCTGCTGCTTGGTGGAATTTCAACTTTTTTTTTTTCTGAGCCCCCAAAGAAAAGAGTGAATACGACAAGAAATAAAATTCGGAAGCCCGAGATAAGTCATAGCAGAGAGAAAGAGTAAGCCAGCGAAGGGGCGGGGGTCCTGGAGGCGAGAGACCTCATGTAGCCCACTGCCCTCACTGCGAGGCAGTGGTCACACTGCCCACACCCTTCTGATAAGGCCCCTGATGCCCCTTTGCCGCCTTCCCGCCTCCATCGGAGGTGGAGGAAACACTGGGAGAAGCTGAGCATGGAGCTCCGCATCGCGACCCGCAGCGTTGGGGCCGGATCCGGGTCTGTTTTCCGTGGGCGAAGCGAGGAGGCTGGGCGCACTAGAGGGTCTCGGGAGCCCTGCTGACGCGTCCCCTCCGGACGAATCTGCCTGGGAGCCGGCTGGACCGTTCAGACTGGGCTGAGGGAGTGAAGGGGCAGTTTTCTGGGGACAGGAATTATCCGTTTCGTGCAGCCGGGACACCGCGGCTCCTGTAGGTGCTCGGCAGAGCAAAAAGGAGCGTCCCCGTATCGCTCGGGACCCCGGGCAAACCGTCTCCGGGTCTTGGGAGGGGCGAACGACTTCCGATGCGTCCACCAGGCCTACGTCCGCCACCAGCAGAGAAAGTCTGGCCTCCGACTTAAGTCCCCGCGAGCCCGTGGCTCTGGGGCAGGCGGCGGTACTGCAGTCTTGGTCTAGGCTGGGGGGCGGGGGTGCGCTCCTGGCCGCGCCGCTCAGCAGTAAGTGGATGCGGGTGGGTTGTCGCGGTGGAGGGTCTTTTGGCTCCGTGAAAGTCGGACTTCCTTTCCCCTGGATCCGGCTGGCAGCTGCGGGCTGGGGCCGAGACGTGGAGGTGGGCGCCGGCTCCAGCGGGCCTCACTCCCGTCTCTGGGTCCGGCCTTTTGCAGTTCGGAGGCCCCGCGGCCAGGAGTGCGAACTCCGTTCACAGGCGGCTCTTTCTCTCCCTGTCTCTGCCCGTCCCCTGCAGACGAATCGGCAGTCGAGACCGAGACCGGCCAGAGGTTCCTGTTCGACCTGTCCAGCCTTGCCGAC
>NW_005367354.1:5563036-5563291 GCF_000412655.1 Myotis brandtii | reverse complement strand
CAAGCCGCTGCACGTGGACTTTAAGGAGCTGGGCTGGGATGACTGGATCATCGCGCCGCTGGACTACCAAGCGTACCACTGCGAGGGCGTCTGCGACTTCCCGCTGCGCTCGCACCTCGAGCCCACCAACCACGCCATCATCCAGACGCTGCTCAACTCCATGGCGCCCGACGCGGCGCCGGCCTCCTGCTGTGTGCCCGCGCGCCTCAGCCCCATCAGCATCCTCTACATCGACGCCGCCAACAACGTGGTCTA
>NW_005367354.1:5543328-5562750 GCF_000412655.1 Myotis brandtii | reverse complement strand
TGGGCCTGGCGCCGAGGGCGGGTGCCGGTCGGTCGGACTCTGGCCCCGCGCCCGCACGGAGGAGAGAACGCGCAGGTCCACACTCACACCCACAGCTCGTTTACTCACGCACCCATTTACCGTGACTGCACCGGAAAGCCCGGGGTGGAGATGACCGCGCTAGGGATGTCCCAACCACGCGCACTGGGCAAACAGGTTACCGATGCACCCGCTGCCTCCTATGGGGAGAGGCTGGCATTGTGTGAATGTTAAAATAACAGACACGAAATCAGGTAGGAACGGGCTAGGGATTTGCCGGCTCCAGAATGGGTGAACTAAAGGGGTACCTGCTTCAGTTTTATCTCACCCCTTTATGTTTCTGGCTGGGTGGCCGGTTCTGGGGGTGTGGGGCCCGGGGTCCGCAGAGTCCTTTCTGAAGGTCTGGGGCACACCGAGGCCAGCCATTCTGGGAAGGAGCAGCTGCAAAGGCCTTGTCTCTTTTCTTTGACTTTTAAGATGGAAGGTGTCCCCTCCGTTTTGACCAGGAGCGTTTGTCAGAGCACATGGTGGGTCCTCCTAGACCCCTGCCAAGGCCGGCGCCCTCTCTTTAAAAACCAGTTCCTATTGGGAATGATCTAGAAAGCAGAAAGGAAAACCAGTTCCTATTGGGAATGATCTAGAAAGCAGAAAGGAAAACCAGTTCCTATTGGGAATGATCTAGAAAGCAGAAAGGATATTCTTCTTTGGGAGGGGGAGTGAAATAGGGGAGAGGTTTTAAACAGCAAGTCTGATCTGACATGAAAGGGGTGAGGTGCATCTGCAGCTCCTGAGCTGGGCAGCCAGGGGTGGTGGCCGTGCCTTGGGGGGCTCCCAGGGGGAGGCTGGTGCGGTGTCTGGGAATGGGGGCGGGAGGAAGCCATGGCTTTTCCTAGAAACCTGCCAGGAGGTTTTCCTAGGGATCTGCGAGGAGGCACTTAGGGCTCGAAAGAGGCAGGGCCACCCTGGGTGGGCTCCTGCAGAGGATTCTGGGGGCAGGCGCAGCCCCTCCACCGCGCTTACTCAGAGTGGGGACATGTGCTTGTGCTTAGCTATCATGCCTGTGTCGGCTTTTACACGCTGTCACTGTGTTGTTGCTGTAGTTTTTGGCAGTGTGATAGTAACGGGAAGTGAAGCCACACAAAGGTGCTTTTGTGAGCATCCAACTCCCCGAAACCCGGTGGTTCAGAGCAGGAGGAAGGTCCACGCCGTCCTGGCTCTGTCCTGGGGCATTTGCAGGGGGGCTGCTGTGGCCCCCTCGGGAGGTTCGGGCCTTGGCGTGGGGAGCAGAGGCGGAAGTCTATCCCCCAGGCCCTGATTTTGCCACAAAGCGTCTTGCAGATGGTAGAAGGCCTGTCCACATAAAAGGGTAGCTCAAACACGACAGCCTTCATAGTTTCAGTTCTGCCTGGGAGGCCTCTGTGGCCTGTGTAAATGGTGGGTGGAGGGGAGAGAAATAAGTTGGGGTCCATCTGTCTGGGGCTGGGAGGGCTGCTTTGAAACTCCCCGCAGCTCCTGAATGCGCCTGTTTAAGGCTGTGCTGGGTGTTCGTCTTTAGGGTCCCTGAGAGAATTCATTCTACCCTTCTGCCTTGGGTGCTGAGGTCCAGGAACAATTATACACATTTTCATTCTCAGTGATTACATTCTTATGGGAGAGAGAGAGATAGATAGATAGATGATAGATAGATAGATATGAAAGATTTAGATACAGCTGATTTATTTAAGGGCCCCACCCGAGTCTTTTTTATCCTGTAAAATTCCCCCTAAGGAAAAGAAACACGTTAATAATGTGAATTTATATGCTGTGGCTATGTGGGTAGCTATAAATAACCAGAAAATGCAACAGTTTCTTCAGGTTAAAATCCCCAACCCCCCCCAAGTGGCTGCTACACTTCACGTCCCTCCCGTGGCAGTGGCTGGGCCTAGATGGCCCTGTTACGTGTATGGATTTTTGCCAGAGAAGCCCCACTCCTTTGTAAACTCTGATTTTAATAACGATTGCTCCGATACCTGTCATATGAAGACTAAAAGCTGTAATGTTAGAGGTTTTAGAAAGGGAGCTAATGAAAAACTATAGCTAAATATTATCCTGAAGCAATTCTAGGGTACTTAGTATCTTTGGACAAAAGCAAACATTTAGATATTTCTTCAGGGACTAGAAAAAATGTGGGAGAAGAAATTAGGATTTAGCCTGAGCTTTCTGTGGCAGGAAAAACTCCTCCATTTTCTCCATTTCCTTCTGACGATCTCCTTCTACCACGACCTACGTGATACAGGAGGAGTGGTCTTCCTGCATCTTGAGTCCAGGTTGCACCTGGGGAGGGGGTGGAGGGGGGCTGTCCTTGGCCAGTGACAGTTCCTTCGTGGCCCCGATGCCTTCAGTGTGCTCTTCGCTCACCACACGAAAGGAATGCCTCCTGGGTCTCCCCCGGAGCCGCCTGGAACCACAGGGACCACCCGTGTCCCGCTGCAGCTCTGCTCAGCCCCCGATGTCTCTGAGTTAAACGTAGGTGAACGGAGAGGACGTGCTTCGCTATAGAAATGACAGCAGAAGGGCCGCCATGTGTGGAGGCAGCCGGTTTTGGTTGCTGAGATCTGATTAGACCAGCTTTGACAAGGTGTGGAGAAGGGGTTCTGCCAGGACAGTTGGTAGTGCCCTGGACTGCCTGCCCACCTGCCCGCCTGCCTGTCTTCTAGGCAGGGGGGAGCGCCACCGGTGGGTGAGCTGGCTGCTGACAAGCAGGGTAGTGTGTCAGGACTGTAAAGGCAGTCCCGTCCGTCCCCTCCCCCCCTCCCCGGCTCCCCCAGTCACCGCAGTATTCCTCCTGCAGTAAATGGAGTTTTCCATGTTGTTGGGGAGAACTGTGCGCTCCTGTTGAGATCATCTGAACCACTCTTCCTGCTAGAGAGGAAGGCTGGGCATCCCAGCTTGGCTTGAGGGGCTGGTGCATCTGCCAAACACCGACGCGGTCTGGTCACTGCTGCTGGAAACCAGGCTCCAGGAGGAAGGGAGACCCCTACACTGGCAGGCGGCCATGCCCACCGATGCCCAAACGCTTCCCTAGCTGAATGCTGGCTTTCCAAGCACTGGGGCTGGGTCCTGCGAGAGCGTGGCGGGCTGTGTCCCCTCAGCGTGCACACACCGTCCTTCACGTCACTGTCCTGGCATTTTCTGGCTCACATGGCATGGGCAAGAGAGCAGGGGTGATTGTGTGACAGTGGAGCCACACCCACCAAAACCAGGGCAGTGACTTCTCGCACTACAGTCTCCAGGTGTCTGCAGGAATGGGAACCTCGCTCAGTGCCGGAGAGAGAACGACCACCCTGCACCGATGCCCAAACGCTTCCCTAGCTGAATGCTGGCTTTCCAAGCACTGGGGCTGGGTCCTGCGAGAGCGTGGCGGGCTGTGTCCCCTCAGCGTGCACACACCGTCCTTCACCTCACCGTCCTGGCATTCTCTTGCTCACGTGGCATGGGCAAGAGAGGAGGGGTGATTGTATGACAGTGGAGCCACACCCACCAAACCCAGGGCAGTGACTTCTCGCACTACAGTCTCCAGGTGTCGGCAGGAATGGGAACCTCGCTCAGTGCCGGAGAGAGAACTGACCACCCTGTGGGTGTAGTCGGAGGAGGATTCAGATCCTACAAATCATGGGTCCTGTTCGCAGTTCCATTCAGTCAGGGCAGAAAATAGCTGGGGGTTGCAGCCTGACTTTCTCCTTAGAGCAGGGAGAAAAACGGACGCTTGCCCAGAGCAGCTTGTGCCCAGAAAAAGGCAGACGCTTCCCCTGCTTGAATCTGGTCTCCAGGAAATCCCGTGAGGGGGACAGCACCACAGCCGCCTCTGGCCACCAAAGTCATGGGGGGCGGGGGGAGCCTTGCTGATTCCCAGGAGCAGCTGTCAGCGGGGATGCAGACCTTCCCCAGGTGGGAAGCAGGGCCCTCTCAGTGGGCTGCGGGTCAGGGGCCTCAAGTGGCTGCCAGGGGGTCTGGCGGATGGACGGAGCTCTGGAAAGCAGCGGTGGGTCCAGGGAGGGCAGGGCCTGCAGTGTCCGCTCAGAAAGTGTCAGGATTGGGAAGGAAGGAGTCAGCGGACACGTGAACCCAGCAGTTAGAAAAGGTGGGGAGTGAGCGCGTGAGCGAGAAGTGATGGATCCCTCCGAGAGTGTCTGAGTGGCGCCACAGTCCGGCCTGCTGTGGGCTTCGTGTGCCCCGGGGTGAACTGCTCCCACAGCCACCTGCCCGTTCAGGGCTCCACAAGGCACTTCCTGAGAGGTCTAGACAAGCCGTGGGCAGTCTCCTCCCTGCGCCGAGCGTCAGCTCAGTGCCATGGTTCTCGGGAAAGGTCCCCTCCTGACCCCAGTCCTCTCACAGCATCACAGCTCTTGCCTGTGTGTCCATGGTACTCCCAGCCTCTGCTGGTGCTTCATGGATGCTGTGTTGACTTACCCGGGGCAAGGCCGGCGCAGGGAGGCCAGGACCTCGGGGGTGGGGCTCAGCTCACCAAAGCCAGGACCTTTCCTGTGTCCCTGCTGAGGGGCACTGCCAACCCAGCCCAAGTTTCCCTGTGCTCACGGAGCGATGGGCAGAGCCACCCTCGGGCTGGGATTGTCCTGTGACCACGTCCTGGGAAGGCTCCACCTGCTGCTGGTGCCTCCCCAGGCAGCAGAGGGAAGAATGGGCTGTGCCTTGTTGGCAGCCCAGACAGGGACCTGGTCTGTCCCAGAGCCTCTGTGCCAGGCAAGCCAGCCCGTCGAAGGGTGGACTGCTCCACCAGGTCCCCAGCAGGTCCCCAGCCCATGGCCATGTCTGGGCCGGCTTGCCAGGGCGTGAACCAGGGACAGGTATCAGATGGCTCCTCCTTCTCTCCTGCCTGATGGCCTGGAAATGGGGGCAGAGTTTAACGTGAAGAAACCCTAGAAGGGGGAAGCGAAAAGATGCTGTTTCTCAGTTCTCAGGCAGCTGGGCCTTGTGGCCAGTCAGGCTGGAGCAGGCTCCTCCGTTTGTGCCGGACTCTCATCCGTGCCCAGAGCGTGGGGCTGCACAAGCACGTAACCCCAAGGGAAGCTCCAGGTGAGAGAAGCCTGTTCTTCCCAGGAGACTGCACTTCCCATGTGCAGAGTCACATGTGTGGACGGGGCTGCAGGGAGAGGGCCGGAGGTTGGCCTCCAACATCTGTGGGGGTGATTGAAGGCTTGGCGTCTTCCCTGTGGGCTTCATTCATTCAGGGGTGTTTTCCGCTCATGTTCACACAACCAGCTTCACCATAATCGCTGGTGCTGGGGCGACAGCGGGCCTGGGACTCGGCCGTAGACTCTCCTGGCCGGGAAAAGTTCCGGTTGGTGCTTCGTGGCAGCAGCAGGAGTTACAGCAGAGCCACCTGGGACGGTGCAGTTGCAGGGCGTGAGGTCATCGAGAATTAGTTTGCATTTCAGGTCAGGCTTATACTTAAAAGTGCATGGTCCGTGGGCGATGGTTGGCTTCCTCCTGCCGTGCACACCTCCCAGAGCAGCAGCAGTCCTGCTGGCCCTCCCTGCGTCTGTGCTGGCAGAAGAAAGGGCTGCCTTTTCCCACATGCACCCTGTCCAACGGCAAGAGGGCCGCGGAGTTCAGGCCTCTCCCCGCCAGGTGCTGCTGCAGGCGGGTGAGTGTGTTGGCAAAATGACCCAGTGGGCTGGTGTCTGAAGCACAGTTTGCACTCTTTTTTTTTTTTTCCTGACAAATTTCCTTCTTCGGGAACTTTTTATCCTTTTTTCCTAACGGGATATGAAATAAGTTGTCTAGAAAAGCAAGGAAAAGCTTCTGACAGTGGAATCCCAGCGCCGTTAGGCCTGCTGGTGCAGACCTTCCAGGAGGTGGCCAGCTGCTCGCTTTGTCATTTCTGTGCTCATCCACCTTTTGAGCGCGGGCACACAGGCGTGTGGCGAGGCAGGGGCTAGAGCTTTGGCCAGGCTGGTGGTGGGCCAGGGGCTGACTTCTTTGCAGGATGATCTGCACTGTTCTACTGACCTGCGGTGGCGACCACCACACCCAGGCAGTTGCTCCATCGTGAAACAGGGTGAGGTGCCTATTCTGGGCCGAGACCCTACTTAGACATCTGACGGCCAGCATCTAGGGCCCCTGCAGAACCGTCCAGAGCTGAGGTGTGCTCGTGGCTGACAAACACCAGGCTCCCTGTGAGGCTTATTTGTAGGAGTCCTGCTGATTAGAGGTAAACACGCCGATCCGAGTGCACGGGCTGCACGTCCCTCGAGGACGCTCCCAGGGCTACTGGCTGGGAAGGACAGCACCCAGGCCAGCGAGCTGGTGGTTTGGGGGAAATTGCACACAATTTGTACCTGTTGTACGTACTGTCCTACCAACGAGCCTGGCTTTGCTCAGACCTCACACATGTGGGCAGTCCTCACCTGCATTTGTCAGCGGGTCAGTGAGTCTGAAAAGCAGGGACAAGGTGTTTTGAAGGGCTTTCCTTGTCTGCATGCTTGTCTCTGAGTGACTGAAGGCTGCCAAGGGCAGAGAAAGATGCCCGTGTCCGTGTCTGAGTTTCTCCCGTGGCTCGGGGCAGCAGCTTGGCTTGAGGTGAGCAGGCGGCTTGAGGAAGGGGTGCGCCCACGAGCAGGGCTTATTTCTTGGCAACTTATATTTCTGGGTCAGGACCTGTCAGAGTCAGAGCAAAGGCAGCCACTCAGCATTCTGTTTAGAAAATGGTGATCCAGGCAGCAAGCAAGCTGGGGATAAAGCGTGTCTGGCCGGGCAGTACTCCTGTGTCCCGGGCCAGGCGCAGAGATGCTGGACAGGGGTTACTTCTCTCGCATTCTCCACCTCAAACACGGCAGAGAGCGAACACCAGCATCCTTAGAGTCTTCTTCCTCTGCACTTTACTTTATACTGTGGTGCCAACAGCTCTTAATGTTTTCTGTGACAAAGAATCACATTTGCATCACTTTAGGTCTTTTAGCTCAAAGTATTTCACCTCAAATGAAAAGTTAGTGCATTTTTTACAAGGATTAAGTTGCTGGCCCTGGGGCCAGTGTTGCTCAGTTTGTTGGGCATCATCCTATGCACCGAAAGGTTGCCGGTTCCATTCCCGGTCAGGGCACATGCCTGGGTTGCAGGCTCCATCCCTGGTAGGGGGCCTGCAGGAGGCAGCTGATTGATGGTTCGCTCTTACATCGATATTTTTCTCTCTCTCCCTTTCCCTTCCTCTCTCTCTAAAAAATCAATAAAAAAATATATAAAAAAAGATGCTGACCGCAACTTGCCCTTTAGCAGATGACAACAGGGGATTCTGAAGCTTTTTTTTCCTAAAAATATATATAATGAAGCAGCTGTTTTCTCCATAACGGTTTCTGCAGAGCTCCTGCACCAGCGTACCAGGTGGTACGGTTTCCACGGGGCCTGGGTGGGCAGCAGCACCTGACACAATGGGCACCCCACCTCTTACCGAGCACATGTACATCAGTGACTGACACCAAAACTGTGATTTTAAGGAAATGGGCAAAACGCGAAGGGACAGCAGCGCCATCACAGCTCAGTAACATGCCATTCCCTCAGCCGCTATAGACAGAATTAATCATTTGGGGGTGGTTAGAAATCCCTTGCATTTGGCATTGACACTCGCTGTTTCTCTGCTTGGTTCTGGAGTAAGAAGGGGAATGGGTGTGGTTTTTAAACCCTCATTTAACTCCAGCCGAAATCTCCTTTGTGGGCAATCTTCCAGAACTGGTTTGGCCAGAGCAGGACTCCAAGGCTGGAGATGGGGTTGTCTCCTGGCCCCCCAGCCTGGCCCTTGGGGCGGCAGGAGCTGACGTTGTGAATGCTGCCCGTGCCCAGGCCAGCCAGCAGGGCAGTCTTCAAGGGCAGGTACAAACCCACTGTGTATATGTATTCTCGAGTTTAAATAGATTGTACATATCGGAATGTAAATGAACTGTAAAACAGCAATCTCTATTTTTCTTGACAATGACATAGCAGTATATATTTGTTACACACGCTTGTATACTCCTCAGTAGCCATTTTGATATTTTGTACAGATAAGTTGATTAAATATTTTATGGATAAAACTGCTCCTGACTGGTCTTTGGAGAACGGCTTTTTTGGGACTTGTTATTCTGTGTCAGATGTTCAGCCCGGAGGGCAGTGTCAACCACGCAGGCGCCGGACGACTGCATGAAAGCCAGGCCACCCGGGGGCTCTGGGTCCACCAGTCCTCACGCTGGTCATTCCCCCTCCAAGCAGCTCAGGCTGCGGCTGCTGCTCCCTGCGTCCTGTGACTTGTGTGACGCCGGGTAGGACCTGACACAGCCCCACGCTCTACGTGCCACTGCAGGGTTCAGGGGGGTGGGGGGGGGGGCGGACATGCAGTGGAGAAGGTTTTCTCTTTGGAAAGTGAAGCCGTCACCTGTAAGAGTGAGTGCTGCCACTGCCAGCAGCTGGTGCGTGTGCGTGTGCGTGTGTGTGTGTGTGCGTGTGTGTGTGGTGCAGAGCTGCTCCGAGCGCACACAGCCTGCAGCCCTGGGACCTGTCTCAGTTCAGAGCGGGAGCGCCCTCCGCAGGCTGTACAGTTGTGCCTCTGAGATCCGAAGCCTGAGGCCCAGCTGTGGCCACCTCCTCTGCAAGGCCGACGGTGGAGCTTAGGGACACCAGCAGGCCCTGCAGCTTCGGCGGGGTCCTTTCGCTCAGCACTCTTCCAGACAAGTACAAGGATCCACGCCCGGGGACACGGCCTGGATCCTGCGGCATCGCTCCCAGACCGGGCGGCAGAGGACCCTCCGCACAGCTTGCCGCCGCCATCGGCCCACAGTGACTTTTCCTACAGGTGACAGGAGAGCCTTCATCTGTTCCGTACGCATTTCTGGGAGAGGGTTAGTGACGGAGCAGCGGTTGTGGGAAGGTGACAGTTCTTGCCCTCACAAGGACCTGCCACCAGGATGGCTCCTGCGGGATGTGGGTGGGGCCTGTGTGACCCAGCACTTGGCAGAGCGATGGCGGCATGTGCCCTCCTACAGGTGACAGGAGAGCCTTCATCTGTTCCGTACACATTTCTGGGAGAGGGTTAGTGACGGAGCAGCGGCTGTGGGAAGGTGACAGTTCTTGCCCTCACCTCACAAGGACCTGCCACCAGGATGGCTCCTGAGGGATGCGGGTGGGTCCTGTGTGACCCAACACTTGGCAGAGCGATGGCAGCATGTGCCTGTCCTGTGTGCTCCAGTGTCCCCGAGGGCTAATGCCAGTCCCTGCGGCCACGTGTCTTTCTCTGGAGAAAAGCTCAACGGATCTGCTCCCTTTTTGTTCCTTCATTTCATTACTGCTAATTAAAGGAGTCTCTTTTGGATAAAAAGTATGTTCCCCTTTAACCAGCTCATAGGTAGGAACGATAATTGTATAAGCTTTATGACCCTGCCATCAAAAAGTACAGACAGGTGTGGCTCAGTGTTTGAGCATCAGCCTATGAACCAGGAGGTCAAAGTTAAATTCCCGGTCAGGGCACATGCCCTGGTTATGGGCTTGAATCCCAGTGTGGGGCGTGCAGGAGGCAGCAGATCACTGATTCTCTCTCATCAGTGATGTTTCTATCTCTCTCGCCCTCTTCCTTCCTCTCTGAAATCAATAAAAATATATTTTAAAAAAAGTGTAGTCTTGTCATGCTTTGCTTATAACAATCCTCGGTCAGCTCTTCGTTTTCTTATTTTCCAGTCTCTACTTGACCCAGCTGGCACTCTGTGGTTAGAGGGAGAAAGGAAAGTCGGGTGGGGGGCATTTACAACATTACCCTACTTCCCAAACACGGATAGAGCGCGTCTGAAAGGCCCTGCGATGCCTGATGTGGAGACTGGCTTCTCACCCCCACCCTCTCCCCTTTTGCCTGATGCCTGATCACTTCCAAGGAGGTGAAGGCAAAGATGAGCACCGCTGAGGACAGGGTTGCCTGCCCGGGTCATGGATGCGCCTGCTCCTGTGTCTGGGAATGCCACCTACTCTCAGCTCAGGAGGCACAGTGATGGGGAGAAACCCATCCATTGCGACGTGTCACCAGCGCGGAGCCACCAGGAGCCTGTGGGCGTCTGCTGAGCCCTAATCACATGCAGGTGCGTGGCCGTCAGTGGTGGCCACAGAGGAGGCCCAGATGTTCCCGGCCGAGCGGGGAGATTTGCAGGGGTGGGATCCCAGTCCCTCCATGAGGAGGGAGCCCTGCAGGTGCACCCGCACCCCTGGCTGCGAGGGACGCCCAGTTACAGGGTCACATTCCCCTTCCCGGGAAGAGGAATTTTCCCAGGGACTTACCCAGCAAGGAAGGCTGTCCGGGCGTGGGGAGGTCAGCGCAGGCCCCTCGGCCACAATGTCTGAGGAATGCACCAGAAAATGAAAACACAGGGTGTCCCAGAGCACAGGCTCCTGTATTGTGGATGTAGTTCACACTTGGGGGGCTGCCTGGGGTTAGTGCTCAACAAACAATAACCACATATTTGGTAGTTGCTAATCCCCAGACGCCACAGGTTTTCTAATCTTCCATGGGAGAATGGAAGCAACAGTTGCAGCCTGAGGGGACAAGAATGGGCCATGAGGTATAGTGGCCTTGCTTTCCTGTCACTCCCCCCACCCCCTCACCCCCCAACCTGTGACTGACCCTC
This sequence comes from Myotis brandtii, assembly GCF_000412655.1. Taxonomy (NCBI): domain Eukaryota; kingdom Metazoa; phylum Chordata; class Mammalia; order Chiroptera; family Vespertilionidae; genus Myotis; species Myotis brandtii. The sequence continues at coordinate 5,552,101 of NW_005367354.1, read as the reverse complement.
GCGTCCTCCGTCCACAGGCACACTTTCTCTGAATGCACTGTCCGAGGCGTTTCCCTCACCCTGAAAACAGACCTCGTACACCTTCCCTTATTTTAAAACTACTCACTTATATCCCACCACCTACTCTTCACTTCCCTGCCGACCTATCCCTCTTTTGCCCTTCCTCTGACTCCCTTCCTAACCCTCCATGCCTGCCAGACTGCCCACCGTTGCCTCCAGGAGGCAGCATGAGGCCGTGGAAAGAAGGAGGTGAAGGCCGGCTCTGGAGTGGAGGCCTGCATTGCATCCCAGCTGTCAATCTTGAGCAAGTCACTTACCTTTGCACCTGTGTGGTCACCTGTGAAGTGAGTATAACCATAACCTCGAAGGGCTGTGAGGCCTAAAGGGGACACCCTGAAAGTGGGGGCCTCGCTCTTCCTTCCCCAAACCCAGCCAGGTTTGCCCTGTCCTTCTGGCACTAGGAGCAGCCTGCTCCCATCCCTCAGGACCATGGCAGGCAACCCAGAGCCTCTGTGACCTCACCCGCCTTGCTCTGGACGTCTCGCGTCTGTGGAGGAGGACAGACCCATGTCCCGCATCGGCCCCCCTCACCGGGACCCATGAGATCACTCACCGACATCTCTGTGGGGCACAGGCAGTGGACAGCCTCTGGCCTCCGACTCCTGCAGGAGGGCCTCAGCCTTAAGGCCTCAGAGACGGATTTGTTCATAGAGCACAGTTTCACATGTGGGTAGTTCCAGCCACGGATGGCTCCTGAAACCCTACCCCCAAGGGACGGAGGAGCCAAGTACAAGAGGCCAGGAACAAAGGTGGTGTCTGTTGTTACTTAAGAAATGCTTGGCTTCCCGAACCTCTTCTAAGTGGACTGTAAGCCCCCTGAGGTGATGGTGGAGCATCCTGGGCTGTGTGTGCTGGAGGCCTGCATGGCCGGGGGCCAGAAGGCTGAGCCAGGTGAGCAAGCATCTCCCCTCACCCCGCACAATGAACCAGAGATGCAAAGACTGCAAGAATCAAGTTTGAGGCTGCGTGAAACTGCAGAAACCGAGCTATCACGGGGTCCTCCACTGCACCAAAGAGAAGAGAGAGCGAAAGAAAAACAGGTTTCCTTTAGGTACCATTTTATAGAGCATTGACTGTAAGCCAGACAGGATGCTCGATGCCATATGCACAACCTTCTCTGCCCACATTTAAAACAAATAAAATTCTCCCCAAATCCAAAATCCAAAAACTGAAGCAAGTACTTTCATAGACGAAGAGACGGGTGGGGGTGGAGGTGGGGACTGGGGGAGGTTCAGGGAGGCTAAGCCTATGACATCACAAACCTATGAAAGGGCAGAAGCAGGATTTGAAGTCCGGTCTCCATTTACTGCTTAGAAGAAGAAATTCACTTTCTGGAAAAGAAGCAATGAGAGACAGACACAAAAGGAGAGAGCCTGCTTTTATTCAAATAGTTACTTTTACAAATTTCAAAATCATCTGGAATTTACACAAAGGTTGCTAGTAAAATGCAGGGAACATTTTCCCTCGGAGCCATCTCAGTGAGCGGACCAGTGCATCTCAGCGCATACAGGGCCTTCTCCTGCTTCTCCACGTCCCAACCCCTGCACATCCCTTCCTCCCAGCTCAGCTTTAGACCCCATTCGAGTCGTGCAAATGGTCCCAACAATGGTTTTGTAATAAAAACATCGGATCCAGAATCAGGTGTTGCTGTATATTGTCATGTCTCCTTAGTGTCCTTTAATCTGGAATTAAATTTTTTGTTTTTAGTTAATCCTCACCAGAGGGTATTTTTTTCCCATTGCTTTTCAGAGAGAGTGGAAGGGAGGAAGGGGGAAGGGGGGAGAGACAGAAACATCAATGTGAGAAGGACACATCGACAGGCTGCCTCCCACAACTGCCTTGACCAGGGGGCGGGAAGCAAACCCACAACCCAGGTATGTGCCCTTGACTGGGAATTGAACCGGTGACCCTTCAGTGCGTGGGCCGACACTCTAACCACTGAGCACACCAGCCAGGGCTGGAAATAAATTTGATTTTGATACAATGTAGGATAAAGAAGAATCAAGCCTTTGGAGGTCACTGGCTGTCCAGGGGTTGAGTGGGGGAGCAGACGGCGAGGGCCCTGGCCACCTTGGACATCAGACCAGGAGAGCCAGAGGGGCTGGCTGCCTTTGGAGGGCCTCTCCCACGGCCCAGAGCAGACTGAGAACCGAGGGCACTAGGTAACCTGAACGAAGTTAAATCTTTGACAAGGACCACCCATGTGGCTGACTGGGGCATATACGCAGAAATGCTTCTGGAAAAATAGACTTTATCCATCACTTATCAATATTAGTCTTTTATTTTTACTATCATGACAATTAATATTTATTATTATTATTATTGCCAATCTTTATCTAGATACTCTTGGTCAGGCATTGTGCTAAATGCTTTAATGTTGTCATCTTCTTTAATTCTTCCAACAATCTGAGGCATGCATTGTTATTAATCCTATCTTACAAATGAGGACAGCAAGGCACAGAGAAACCAGATGAAGTTGCCTAAAAATCACACCGAAGGCCAGGCCTCAGAGTTCACCTACCTTATCCCCTCCTACGTATGCATGGAAACATGCAGTCTTTTGTTTAATTCCTAATGAAATAAAATGAACTTCATTCTCCTGAAATCTGATCCTTCCTTCCCTAAGACAAATACTGAGAAGAGAGGCTTTTCAGCTTCACAGGGAGACTTTGACCCAAGTCTACCTCAGAGAACTGTGCAGCTGGTACCCCTCCTCCCCCAGCACACGGCCACCGGGCCAAGCAAGCTCATGAGTGCTGGTAAAGCATTTATTTCAAAAAGTTATTTGGTGCTTAGACGGTAAACAGGAAATAGGAGCCAATAATACTTTACTTTATCATTTCACTTTTAACCAGTTTTTAAGTTCTGAAGAACAAAATGAGATACAATTTCATCCACATGGGCTTTTGGAACACAGAGGCATGTGGAATAGTGACACTGAGAGAAGCTGAGATGCTAGTCTGCGTTTCCGTGGGTACGATTCTCCCAGGACTTGCTTAAGGGCTCAAGTTCGTACCACTGAGAGTCTCCTATCTGCCAGGCACGTTGGAGCCACAAGTCCCAGCTGCTAACACCAGAATCTAGAACAAGCATGTCAAACTCAAAGGCTAACTGGGCCAAATAAATGAGGCATGTGGCCCACGGGCCGTGAGTTTGACATGCTTGGTCTAGAAGGCCTCCCCACGCAGATGCCCTGAGGAGGCAGTGTGCAGCCTGAGCCAGTGGCCTGTGTGTGCCCGGCTCCTCTTTGGAGCCAAGAGCACTCCTTGCCTGGAACTTGGATCCTTCTTGTCCAAAAAGTCATTTGCTCTGACGCAGAGGCCTTGGCTGCTAGCAGCTTGTCCAACACTCACCACGGGGTTGGCAGCACATCAGGGCTGACTCTGCCATCGGGGGGCTTCAGGTTTTGAGGGGAAGGCCAACACCACACTGTCCAAAACCCGAGGGATTCTCCCCGGAGAAAACCTAATGCTTCTGATGCAAGACTCAGTGCGATGTGTTGGCTCCTGGCCCAGGATGAGTTGATTTGGGGGAAGGCAGCAATGCTGTTAGCCACCCTGGGCCAGAGAACAAGCTGCTTCTCTCCTGGACCTCAAGGTGTCCGGAGAAGGCAAATTTACATAACTGAATGGCTAATTTTGGTTCATTAGTAAAACAATTTCTTCCCAACTAATATGCTAATGCGGAAACAGAACAATCATTTATGGTTATGCTCTATTCAGCAATTTAAGGATGCCCTTTTGGAAAGTACTTACTAGGAGGTTGTCAGAAGAATCATAATATAGCTAAGACTCTCCTCAATGCCTAGCACAGTACCTGGCTCACTGCTTGGTCCTCAGTGGAGTTCCATTGAAGAAATTCACAGAAGGGACAACTGATGGTAGGTCCGGGCTGATGAGAGGCAGTCGGGCCTCCCCATCCTTGCTCTGGAGGAGAAGAGCCTGCAAGGAGCTCACCACCCGGCAGGCCCAGGCTCGGCACGGAGCTGGCTGGCTGTCGTGTGGCTGGAGGCATAGCCGGATCCTTCCACCTTAGCCGGTTAGTTGAGCAGAGGGATGCCTGGCAAACTTTATTCTGGCTGATGCAAATGGACCAGGAATCACACTCCTCCGGGAAGCTTCCCAGAGACGGACGGACACAGGCAGTGCCTGCCCCGATGCTGGCTCTGCGTGGGGCGGTGCCCCTGGTGGCCAGACAAAAGGCTGGCGTGGAGATTTGTGACGTAGGTCTGCAGGCTGTCCTGGTACCCAGCCTGATAGTGATGGTCTCGGCAAGACCCCGGCAAGGCTAGTTTGGGCTGCTCTTCGGCTTCTGTCCTGAGGGAGACTCAGGTCCCCTGGCAAGATGCAGTGCGCACCGGACGCTCCCTGACCTCTTACATTTCCTAGTAGGCATTTCCTAACCTCCCCTAGCAGAGCCTCCTCTACAATGTAAGTCCATTAGAATCACGGCATTTAGCCTTCCTCTGGTCTGCAAGGGTCCTGCCTACCAAGACAAGCTGCATGGTGCCCCTGGGCAAACATCAGAGACCTATTTAGGCCACTGTGTTCCTGAGCCTTGGAAAACGTGTGGTTGAACCTATGGAATATTTCGTCACCTGTGTTTACTGCAGCCAGTAGCGTGGGACGTTGGGAGCGGGTAGTTTTTAAGCCAAGAGGGTTTCACTTTTTTCTCTCTTCCATAATCAAACACCGAAATTAAGCATTGACCTACGGAGTCTACTAGTTACTACTGAAAGTCAGTACACCATGGCCCCTATGCACCAGCTGTCAGTCTTTGCTTCCTCATGTCGCGATGTCCACTTTGGACAGGTCATCCTTCAGCCAGTCCGCGACCATGTCAGCCATTTCCTGGTACGAACGGAGGATGAAAGCATGAGCTATTTTTTTCTCACAGAGCCGAATATCTCCTTCTGGGAAATCTTTCTTTATGTCTTCATAGTACTTTGTTGGACACCAAGCATCTATAGTTCCATAGTAAAATGTAAGCTAAAAGACAAGACAAAAACATAGATTAGAAAACACTTTCTCCTCCCAGCACAGATATGACACCAGCAACTGGCAAGCAACCTGCTTTACCAGCCCCCGTGCCTGGCCCTGGGAGCCGGTCCCAAGGCTCCCTCCAGAGAGTAGCTCTCTCAAGGCTGTGAGCCTTCACGGCTGTGGGAGTGAATTAAAAGGCATCTGATGGGAAGAAACCCATGTAGGGAGAGCCTTGTGTGATAGACCACCCACGATTCATGGAAAGGACTCGCCAGCAAAGCTGTGTATGTGGAGGCTGGGCTGGCCACTGGAGAGATGGCAGAGAGAGCGGGAAGAGTTATCGAGACAAAATCACTGCCGAGTGACTAGTGACCATACATCACACACTTAATAGTTTCCATACAGCCACATGGTAGGCACATGGGACATGTTTGTTGGATGCATGCAAAGATGAATCAGACAGACTCAGGCTTCTCCACGAGGCAGGTGAAATGTGACCAGAACCCCAAGGGTGTCTGTGACATTTCCACAAATAGGCTTGTACGGCAGGAGTGTATGCTGATTCGGTGGGGAGGTGTTATAATCATACTTTGGTGACAGCGAGCAGGTTGGATGGAGACAGAACCTCCTGTGAGGCATTACTAAGATTGATCTATATCTGCCCACGACACACACACGTATACATTTGTACACACATACAAACGTGTATATATGTACACATGCATGTGTACATGTGTATGGGTTCGTGCACACATACATGTGTGTATATAAGTACATATATAAACATGTATATTTATGCACACATACACTTATAATAAATACATACATATGTGTCTAGCTTTAGGCTGTTCTTCACTAAAAACTATGTTCTAGTTCTGCATTTCTAAAACAAAAAGGCAACAAAAGTGAAATCTTATTCAGAATGGCACATAGTGGACATCTATACCAAAAAAAGAACTAAGTTTTAAGGACCCTATGCATCTGTTGTCACTGAAAAACAAACAAAACACCAGTTATGCCTGGCTCCAGCCCTTAAGTGGCCAGTCACACCCACTTGTAGTTTCCATAATATATCAATTCCCTCACTCAAACCCTTATTCATTAATCTGTTCAGCAAATACTTAATGAGCATCCGCACTGTATTAGGAACCTGGGAAACAGATAATAAGACGCAGTTTCTGGTGGGGGAAGCCTAGAGCCCGGATGAGGGATGCTGGCAGGAAGCAGTGGCCAGGAAAAGGTTCCCCAGAGAGTTGATGCCCGACTTGAGTCTTCAAGTTGGGGGAGCCCACTGTGGGGAGCAGGCAAGCAAAGCAAGCAAAGTAAAGAGTCTGAAGGAGCATGGCATGCTTGGGAATTGGAAGTTATTACATATGGCTGGAATGTAGGATGGTGGAGATAAGACCAGCAAGGCAGAGAGAGACAGGGTCATGAACTTCTGTATTGTGCTAAGGAATTTATTGGAGTGACATTGGTTAATAAAATTATATAGGTTTCAGGGGTACAATTCTATAACACATCATCTGTATATTGTATTATGTGTTTACCATCCCAAGTCAAGTCTCCTTCCATCACCATTTATCCCCACTTACCCTCTCCTACCTCCCTCCACTGAAAGGGCCCTCTGGTAATCACCATATTGTTGTCTGCCTATGAGGTTTCCCCCTTAATCCCTTCACGTTTTTCACCCTGCCCCCGATACCCACTCCCCTCTAAGAGTGGTCAGTGTGTTCTCTGTATCTATTTCTATTGTTTGTTGGTTTATTTTGTTCATTAGAGTCCACATATGAGTAAAATCACATGGTACTTGTCTTTCTCTGATGGCCTAACTACTACTTGAAACATCTCCAGTGGGAGGTCCAGTTTGGTAAGCCTCAGCACTGGGAGATGCTACACCTTCCCCGTGTGTGAAGGAGTCAGCCAGGTGAGCACGAGTAATACATGGATTACTGTGTGGGATACCTTCGGGATCAAGAGACCAGTCATGTCCAAGTTGTTATGGGGTGCACACGGCCCACGGCAGGCACAAGGAACTTGATGCCCAAGTTGATGGAGGAGTCTAGATTCCCATGTGTGCCTCTGATTTTCTCTCTCGATCCTCCTTGACCAGTAACCACTGAGAGTGTATTTGGTTAAATCTCTAAGTCCGGTGGGGTAATGTCTTTTTGTTTTTCAAATTCTTCTTCAGGCCACAGTTACTGAAGGGCTCGCTATGAAAATCTTGGCTTCCAAGTAACAACACATGGTTACTTCTAATGTCTTTACATACACTGGCTCAAGATACTTCCTGTTCCCTATAGATTATTAGTCACAGGCAATTGATCTGAACAGTGGACTCTGCATCTGTAATCCTAAACAGGAAACTAAAAAAGCATGGGGTGTACGGAGGTAGTAGGGGAAGGGAGGACAGGTGAAGGAGAAAGAGAACTGGACACCAAGGCACGGTAGTTCAAAGCGTACACTATTAGGATGTCAACATGTAAAAACGCGTCACAACAGATAAGGATGAACTGATGGAAACTGAGAGTAACGTGCCAAGCTCTGTGCTCAGCTCTGCACTCACTGAGTCCTAATTATAATATTATAATAATATTTGGGGAAGGTATTTTATGTAAAAGGAAACTGAGGCTCAGAGAGACCAACTTGCTTACATTGAAACAGTGAGTTGTAAAGCTGGGCTACATAAACCCAGAGACGGCATCCCCGATCAGCACCTTTCACTGCTGCTTACAGTCAACAACGCACTGATCAATGTCATTAAAACACAAAACCTGAAGCCCAGGAGGTCTGACACCAGATGTGAAAACCGACCATCGACGGTGGCACAAACGCGACTGCCTTTACTTAACGTCTCCGTAGGTCTGTGTAGTTCTGGGTGCTGCCTGCCACGGGGCGAAGAACGCTGTGAAATACTGGAAATGTTAACCAAGAATCTCAGGCTATCAGCAGAATGTCTATATTCAAAGGCTGATAAGAAAAGTGATTTCCCGCAGGTTACTTCTCCCTGGCACTTGCTTTGATATGCATGGGAACTGATAAAAAGCACACATTACTGAGATGGAAATCACTGTGCTCCAAAAGTGCTGTCATATTCAGTAATCCATTTCTCTATTAAACACACAGTTTAATTTTCCCAGTCCGAGATTGGGATTCCCGGGAGGTGGTTTGCTTTCCTCGTGCGCTTTTGGCAAGAGGTGGGATTAGAGCTACTCTGGTCTCTGTTTATCTTCCTTCCACTCCCCAGGATGCCCCTGTGGGGACGTGGCCCTGCTAAACGGCCCCTGCAAACTGCTGCAGCCGCCACCACACAGAACCCACATCTGCCGTTCCTCGTGTTCTATTTTCTTTTTCTTTTCACTTTTTGCTCCTGAAACTGACGGAGTCACCAACGACTCTAGACTTATCTCCATCTGGTGGTGGCTAAGTGGTTGAAATTCAGAAGTCAGACATAATCATCTCCTACTGAATGCTTAGTACATGCCACATACTCTTGCACCATATGTATATGAGTGATGGCGTGATATTTTTGGAACAGCTGTATGGTTTAATGAAATTAAACCATTTCACTGTTGACAAAAGGAGGCACAGTAACTTACCCAAGGTCATCTAAGTAGCAAGTGGCAGAGATGGAGCCTAAAGCTCAGGCTGTGGCTCTCAGGACTCTGTTCCCCAGTATACAACACGCCGCCTCCCCCCCCCCCCCCCCCCCCCCCCCCCCCCCCCCCCCCAAC
>NW_005367354.1:5517840-5543178 GCF_000412655.1 Myotis brandtii | reverse complement strand
CCCCCCCCCCCCCCCCCCCCGCCCCAATCACGCTCCACCAGAGAACTCTTGGGGAGGCTAACATAAGTGCCACGACAAAGCTCTCAAGGTCAAAGTGACTCAGATATTTCCAGGATGATTCTGACATTTGGAACAGGCTTCACATTAAACAGGCAGAACTAACACAATCGGTTTCAGAGCGAGGCCTGGCGGCAAGGCAGTCCTGGTGAGCTGGTCCTGGGCGCGCTCCTTACGCTCCACTGAGCAGGACCTGCGCATGTCTGAAGGATTTGCATGCTCAGATCTGCAAACACTGCAGAGGTTTGTTCCCAAGACAACATGCACCTCTGGGCTCAGGTGGGCTGAGCAGCATTGGGAGAGAGCCACGGCAGAGGCATTCCTGTTTCTGGGGACACCCTGCCCCTTCCCCACACCATGCTGTCACCCTGGCCTGGCCCTCTGGGAGCCGGGGCAGCACCACTCTGCAGGCAACCCTGCCAGCGCTGCCCACCTTCAGCAGAAAGCTGTGTCCCGTGTCTTGGCTGGGAGCAGCTCCAGGGCCCTGTGGACCGACAGCGACGCTCAGGTTCAGTCTGGTGGTAGTGCACACAGCTGTTTCCATAGGCCTAGGCCAAACGTGGTCACGCAGTGTAGAATTTCCCTCCTAAGTGAGTTTTAAATGAAAACTTCAAGTTTCTAAATCAAACACAAATTCACTTCCCTAGGAATGAGACACACATCCCTTACAGCTCAGAACAATGACAGAGCCCGGGAACGCTGACCTCCCACTTGCCTCAGACACGCCAGGTGCCTCATAAAGCGGAGCATACCCCAGAGGCTCCCAGAAGAATCGGGGCCGGGTGGCGAAAATGTACAGGTGACTCTCTTACTCTGGTTTATTCCATCCTGGTTCTCATTCCTGTCCCTCCCCCACCACTTCCGTCTTATTCAAGAGCTCTTCTCCCTCCTCCCAACCTTCAAGCTCTGTTCCCCCAGAGCAGGCTTTAGACTATCCTCTTCCTGTACTACCGACTTCCTTAGGTCACCATGGCCCATGCTCAGGCTTCTGATATATCCTCATCACCCCCAAGTCAAACCCAGCCCAGGCCACTCTTCCAAGCTACCCACATGTCCAGCTACCTGCCAGAATGTCCACGTGACAACAGAAGTGCCCAAATGACCACTTTATCAACCATCTCCCACAACTTGCTTCTCCCCGCATATTCCCTATCTTGTCACCAGATCTAATACAGAGAAATAACCATCGACTCCTCTGTTGCCATTCTCATATCCCATTAATACTAAGTGCCTTTGATTCTACAGGTCTTTAGGTCCATGCCGGTCAATGGCTAGAAGTGGTGGCGAAGTGTGTGTGTGTGTGTGTGTGTGTGTGTTTGTGCGGGCACATGCAATGTAAACTTGGATGGAAAAAAGATTACATCTTTATTTTTGCTAACCTATAACCATAATTTAGTATTTCCTTCAATTATGAATATAGGCAACAAACCACAGTAGTATTAGTAATACCTATATTTTGTCACCTATAAAATTTTCAAATGACGATAAACTCATTGTAGATAACAGAAAGTAACTTATACTCATTAGTACAAATTTACCATAGTAATTTTGACTGCTATTGTATCTCATTATGTAATGTGTTAATAAAGATGTACATATGATATATATATCACATATTCGTTTTAAGCTATTTTGATAACTACAATATAACTTCTTTGTAATCTCATACATTTATTTTATGCACGCAATAATATTATTCAAAGAAGGGGACCATACACAAGAGCCAAAGAGACCCATGGCACAGTAAAGGCTTGGAAGCTAAGCTCTCGTGGCTTCCCCGTCCACCCACTAGGGTACATGTATTGACTGCTCACCAGGTATCACCCACTGTGCCAGGCCCTAGGGATACTGAAATGAGTAAACACAGCTCCTTCCCTCAAGGTGGGCGAGAGGGGAAGGCAGACCACTTAAATACTGTGTGATGAATGCAACACCAGAACTTGACAGAGGGAGCCATGGGGGCCAAGGGAGGGACATCTAACCAAAACCAGAGCCCGGGGAAGGCCTCTTGGAGATGACAATGGAGCCAAGTCTTAAAGGACAGGTCGGGCTTAGTCAGGTGAAGAAAGAACACAACCACCATGTCACAGGCCACAAGTAAACTCTCTGGAAACAACTGTGGGTCTGAAATACTTGCTTCAGGAAAGGGAAGTAACTTCATGTAATGTTGAAGCACTGCAAGTAGGAGGTTTGATACTGTATATCAAGTCTCAAGACCCAGACAGGAAGGAAGGAAGGAAGGAAGGAAGGAAGGAAGGAAGGAGTGAAGGAAGATAGGAAGGGAGAGAGGGAGGGAGAAAGGAAGACAACCAGCCCAGTAGAGTTAAAAGGCCAATTTTTCTCAAGACGACAAAAAGTTCTCTTCATGTGGACAATGAAAGCCCAGAGGCAGAAATCTGAACTTGGAACCAAAGCCTACTGATGTTCTGATAGTTTTGTGGTGGGGCTGCAGGGACTCAAAAGCCATCCACACGATGCAGTAGAGAGACTATTTTTAGGCAAACTTTCCTGGGACTTCCTGACAGGCAGAAATCTGAACTTGGAACCAAAGCCTACTGATGGTCTGATAGTTTTGTGGTGGGGCTGCAGCACGATGCAGTAGAGAGACTATTTTTAGGCGAACTTTCCTGGGACTTCCTGATGGAATGGCACAAGGATGTATTTTTCAGAATGATGTTGAACACAGAATAACTGAGATATAGTGAATGATTTTTGCAACAAAATGTGTGGCTCCAAGCCTTCCCACTGGGCAGTCCTAGGCAGGTGTGAGGTTTCCGAATGGTCACGTTTGGGCTGCGGTGGGATAGAGCATCCTGAGTGGAACACCTAGACTAGGGACCTGTCTAGTCCTGGGAAGTGGTTCTCAGTGTGACTCACTGTCAAGGTGGTTGGGAAGGCGGAGTCAATGCCCACTATCTTCCTAGAACTATAGGCCCTTTTGCGTTTCCTTGTTTTCTCAAGCAGATGGGGACGTGAGCCGACTCCACTTTCCCCAGTATTCAGTTACAGCATGCTTCCTCTCTTTTTCGTTACAGAAACAAAAAGTTCCTGTTTCTGTACCTTGTTTCACTTAGGAATTGGAACTTCGCTGTTACAAAGGCTAATCAATGAATTGCGAGGTAGTTTTGCCCCATTAAACAAACCAATGCCCGGCTTCCCCAAATTCCACCAGTACATTTAACGCTATCTTAAAACCAAAACAAAGCCAGTACCGTAGCTGGGAAAGTTTATTTCGTGACTGACTGTTAATGCTGACCTTGAAACGCCTGCCATCTAGCATTCTATCCCCATGTTTCTCCCATGAAAAGTTTCAGTAAACTTACAGTCCTGACACGCAGTTACCACGAGCAGGCCTCTATCTGGGAATGATTACGCCTGCATATGGATTTAACTTAGGGCAGGAATAAGTTAGCACCTGCCTTTGACCTCTTTCTGAGCACAGCATACAAAGGGAATCCAGGAACGATGAGTATTTTACAGCAGCTGGCTCCCACAGGTGGCAGGATGGGCTTGGACTCATGAGGGTCGAGTCAGTCAGCAAGTGTGAGATTTGGAAGCGAGCATCTGCCAGTCTTATTATTAACTGGGAGTTGAGTTGTTTTTATGAACTTCCAGCCTTGAGAACTTAAATGCATTTCTGAAACAAATTCATTTATAATTTAATGGCAAAACAAAATCCTGTTTTTCTTGTAGTTTCACATCCTTCAACGGCTGAAAACAAGTTGAAAGCCCTGGAGACAGGTCTTTCTGAGGCCCCAACCTCCCCGTTCAGCTTGTGGGGGTTTCCTTCTGGATCAGAAATTTCAATCTCTACGCAACTGCTATTCGAGAAATATGATGACCACCATGGCCAAAGACAAACACAAACTGGCATTTCAAAAGTCCTCTCTGGGTGATGCTATTACAGATCAATATTGTGAAAAATAATTTTTTAAATGTTTTTATTGATTTCAGAGACAGGAAGGCAGAGGGAGAGAGAGATAGAAACATCAATGATGAGAGAGAATCATTGATTGGCTGCCTCTTGCACACCCCCTACTGGGGATCAAGTTTGCAATGTGGGCATGTGCCCTGACCAGGAATTGAACCGTGACCTCCTGGTTCATAGGTCGACGCTCAACCACTGAGCCACACTGGCTGGGAGTGAAACTGTTTTTTAAAGAACATATACACTTCTTGCTTTAAGGTAACTGTATTGGGAAGTAATAGAAATGTGAATTAACACTGTAGGCCAGTTTAAGTCAAATGTCTCAAAGTTTATGAAGGGACTGTAAACCCAGTAGGTTTCCCTTGCAGACTGTAGGTTCCTGGGCCTGTAAGATGGCTCTGTACCAGCTCAGCACTAACCCCCAACCTCCAAGTTAGAGAGTCCAATACAAAGATAAAGGCATACGCAGAACTTAAACATTTATAGTAGCTACATTAAAAAAAAAGTATAAAGGAATGGGTAAAATTATTTTCAGTAATATGTTTTACTTAACCCAACAGATCATAAAATACCATTGCAACATGTAATCAATATAAAAATATTGATGAAATATTTTACTTTTTCTGGTACTAAATTTCTGAAATCCAAGGTGAATTTCACAGGCTCGGTGCATCTCAATTCAGACTAGCCACAATAACTACGCATGGATGGGCAGTGCAGCTCTACCCTACTCAGGATGGACAGACAGACAAATGATGCCATGGGAGTACCAGAGCCACCTACAGGCTAGGGTGCTTAGACCTCACAGATTCAGAGGTTGGTGCTTCCAAATGTCTGTGTGAGCTTCTAGTATTTGCTGCAGAAACTCACAAAGGCTCGATGTTTCCATCTTTGCCTTTCTGCACCTGCTTGTATAGGAAACTGGTCTTGGTGTCAGCAGGACACTCCTACTCTAATGCATTGGAGAGTAAGAAAGACAGGCTCACTGAGTCATTGGGTTGTAGTAATGTTAGTTGTCTTCCAATGTTTTACTGACATTTTAACATAACTCATTTACTCTATAAGTATTACTGAGAATCTTCTCAGGACAAGGCCCTAGGGAGGAGTATGGATCCTAAAAATAAACCCAACAAAAATAGTGTCAAAATATATTTAACTGTGCAATCAGCTTCACTTACTTTCTATGCAACATTCAAGGAGAGCATTAATTTTAACTAGACATAGAACTCTATCTGGATCTAACCCTTGAGGCCTTATGGAGATCTGAACCAATTTCAGTCTCTCATCTTCAGTAAGTATTTCTGCCCATTGACTTACTTCCTTGTAGTACTAAAGTGATTACCTTAGGTAAGTGCTCCTTTATGGTTTCGTTGTCTCTCTTCACCACCTGCATCATTTCCTGGCTCCCAAGGTAGGCAACATTAGCTACATTAAAAAAAAAAAAAAAAAAAAAAAGCCAAACACTTAGAACAGACTGGACAAAACAACTGTCAAATTAATTTCAGTAAATTCCCATCCCCCCTCTTCTTTTGGCAAGTGCTCCCTGATGGGACAAGGAGGCTCAGACAGGCGTGTGAGGCAGGCAAGGTGCATGTCTCTGGAAACAAGAGCACGTCTTACAAAAGCACCTGTGCTCACCTCACCTGGCTCTCTCATTAGCCAGTGTTAGCAGGATGATGGCCCAATGTCAGGCACCACAGCAGGTCATGTGTGCAATTGTACCCGATGGATGTTTTTATGATGTAAGGATTACAAGCACAATTTTTTACAGATAAATCATTGGAAGCACACATCTTTACAGATCTTTGACAAAGGTAGCATTTCAGAAGAGCAAAAGATGGGTAGTCTGTGGTAGGCAGAATTCTATGATACAAATATTCCTTGCCCTTCTGTAATCCCCTCCCTTTTGAGTGTGGGTAGAACCTGTGAATATGATGACACTAGAGGCCCGGTACACAAAAATTTGTGCCCTGGGGGGGGGGGGCCTCAGCCCGGCCTGTGCCCTCTCACAGTCTGGGACCCCTCGGCGGATGTCCACTTGCCAGTGGGGAGCAGGCCTAAGCTGCAGTCGGACATCCTTAGTGCTGCTGAGGAGGCGGGAGAGCCTCCCGCCACCACCGCTGTGCTGGCAGCCGTCAGCCTGGCTTGTAGCTGAGCAGAGCTCCCCCTGTGGGAGTGCACTGACCACCAGGGGGCAGCTCCTGTATTGAGTGTCTGCCCCCTGGTGGTGTGTGTCATAGTGACCAGTCATTCCCAGTCGTTCTGCTGTTAGGAGGGTGAATTTGCATATTACCCTTTTATTATATAGAATAGAGGCCTGGTGCACGGGTGGGGGCCAGCTGGTTTGCCCTGAAGGGTGTCCCAGATCAGTGCGGGGGTCCCGCTGGGGTGCCTGGCCAGCCTGGCTGAGGGGCTGATGGCTGTTTGCAGGCTGGCCACAGCCCCTTCGGGGGGGGGGGGGGGGGGGCCCGCTGGAGTGCCTGGCCAGCCTGGGTGAGGGGCTGATCCCGGTGACCCAAGCTCCCAGCCTCTCCTTTTTTTCTTTTTCTTTTTTTTCAGTGTCTCCTTGAGCAGAGGCCAGGGCAGGCTGGAAGCAGGTATCTGGGATTTATTTATCTTCTATAATTGAAACTTTGTAGCCTTGAGTGGAGCCCAGGGCCGGCCAGGGCAGGCGGGAAGCTTGGCTTCCTCCATCCCGGGGCAACCCAAGCCTCTTGCTCACTCCAGCTCCGTGGCCACCGCCATCTTAGTTGGGTTAGTTTGCATACTCGCTCCTGATTGGCTGGTGGGAGTGGCTTGTGGGTGTAGCGGAGTGGCAGAGTGATGTTTAGTTTGCATCTTTCTCTTTTATTAGTGTAGATTACCCCCAGACCAAATTACGTTTTATAGTGCAGATGACTTTAAGGAACATGTTATCCTGGGCGGCCTAACCTAATCACATGAGGCCTCCAATATCCGAGTTTCCTCTGGCTGGTGCAGGAGGGAAGCCAGAGATTCACAGCACCAAACGGGTAAGTGCACCACTGCTGGTTTGAAGATGAAGCTCGTGTAGGAAGGGCCTGACAGTGACCTTTGGGAGCTGAGAGGGTCCCCTGACTGACAGCCAGCAAGATAAGGGGACCTCAGTCATAGAGCCATGACCTGGATTTTGCCCACAACCTGACTGAGCTCAGAAGTGGATTTTTGGACATGCAGGGTTGCTTAAGGGAGGCTTCTGAGAGCCAGGCAATGGTGATTCCTGAGCTGGGTGAGAGTTACATGGGAGGCTTGCTTTATGCTCATTCATGGAGGTAAACATTTACGTTTTAAGCACTTTTCTATAGTATCAATGTTGAATCAGAAAAAGTTTAAAAATTCAAATAACTTGTAAGAAATCACATTTTTTTAAATATATATTTTTATTGATTTTAGAGAGGAAGGGAGAGGGATAGAGAGTTAGAAACATCGATGCGAGAGAAACATCGATCAGCTGCCTCCTGCACACTCCCCACTGGGGATGGGCCCGCAACCAAGGTACATGCCCTTGACTGGAAGTGAACCCAGGACCCTTGAGTCCACAAGCTGACGCTCTATCCACTGAGCCAAACCGGCTAGGGCAGAAATCACATTTTTTTAAATATATATTTTTATTGATTTTAGAGAGGAAGGGAGAGGGATAGAGAGTTAGAAACATCGATGCGAGAGAAACATCGATCAGCTGCCTCCTGCACACTCCCCACTGGGGATGTGCCCGCAACCAAGGTACATGCCCTTGACTGGAAGTGAACCCAGGACCCTTGAGTCCACAAGCTGACGCTCTATCCACTGAGCCAAACTGGCCAGGGCAGAAATCACATTTTTAAGAGTAAAATTTTCATCAAGGAATGTATTTCACCCCACCTTTATTCCTACTCTCTTTTTCCCCCCTGATAATTTCTCACCTAAGCATACTTTTTTAAAAAGACAGTAGAATACCAGTTGGCCTTTCCAGTGATTGCCTCAAAGAAGTCATCTTTTTCATTCCTCAGAAATGCTCACAACACAACACAGTGATCAGAAACAATACCAAATAGAAGTGTAATTTCCTAAGGGGAAAACACATTTCTCTTGGCAAAGACTCTCAACAGCATTCCTGGAAACCAGCAGAATTCAGAGTCTCAAGCACCACAGTGAAGGAAATATCTAGAAGCAAGAGTAATGGAAACAAAAACACGAGAGACAGAGAATGATTTAGGAGAATCTTAATTGTTTACTTTTGTTTCATTACAAATCTAACTACAGGTGCTAAAGAAACTCACTGAAGAATCTAATATTCTTTTGTATTCTCTACTATCATCTGCAATATGTGTAATGGTCGAATATTACTGTAGGACTTCAACTCATGGTAGAGTGGCTCACAGTTTAAAATAGCTGAGGGAGGGCTGAAGTTGGAGATCAACAGGACTCTCTTCTCACAGGTCAAATGCCATCACTGAGTTCTCCAATTACACAGAATCCACAAAAGACGGCTGCCTTCTGCTTAGCCCAATTGCCCATCTTATGCCATTTTGTCTGAAAAAACGCCCACTCATCTTTCAGTCCAATTTCATTTATCTTCTCCTCCCTTACTTATCTCAGTAGAACTAATCTCTGCTTTCTTGGTACCACTCACGCCCTGTATCTGTGTTCATGACAGCCCTTACTGTCACATAGTAAAATTCTCCACCCTTCTCGCCCTACTCTGTGGGAAGTAACTTAAGGGCAGGGCTATCTTTCATGTAGTCTTCCCTCCAGTGCTCCTCTAGGTGCTGGGTCCATGGCAGGTATCAGTAAAGGTTGTAAAATGGGAAGGGACTGAGGAGGAGGTAGCTGGGCTGGTTGCTGTTTTTTTTGGGGCGGGGAGGGGAGGGCAGAGGGGTCTGGAGAAAAAGCCGCTGCCCTCTTTGAACGGATCACAATGGAGGCCAGAACTGGAGGCCGAAGCACCTGACTTTGGTAACCACACTGGCAGGGACGGGTGTAAAACAGGGACAAATCATTGCAGGCAAGAGGGAGGGCCTAGGAGCTACTGGTAAGACTAACCAAACATGAGGCACATAACCCACTGGTCAGTGCAGCAGAGGAAATGCAGAGGGACGCAAAGCCACATGAATGATAAAATAAGGGGTTTGGGAGAGTATGAATACTTTCTGAATAGAACTTCGGGCAGGAAACCAGGTTTCCTGCAGTTTGGTGGTATGTAGATTCCCTAGTAGAATGCCCCAATTTGTTTGGTTTTGCCATTATATCGCAGAGACAGGGCTATTGGTGCTGCCAAGGGAATTACTGAAGATGGGCAGTTTCATGGGTGAAGTCTGAAGGCAGGAAATCGGCCACAGGTGGCCACACATGAAGTCTAGAGGGGCAGAAGTCATCGTGTGAACCTGAGATGACAACATGGAAATAAAGGTCTATGTGCAAAAGACAAAAGAGTGAAAATCTAGAAAGAACCCACATCCCCGATGGCCCATTCAGATGTTAGTTACCTCTAGACTATCTACCTCTAGATTTCCTGGTGCCTGAGAAAGATAGGTTCCTGTTTAGGCCACTGTAATATAGCTTTCTGTTATCCATAGCTAAAATCAATCCTAGCCGATTATAGCAAGAAAAGAGGGGGCCTTTGAATTTCCTGGATCGTTCTGGTCATAGCACAGGGGTTGCTGCTGTTCTTAACCTCCTGTGAGATCCTGGTACTTGACTGGGGGAGAAGGGTGGCATCATGCTTTGTCTACACTCGGACTTCCCTGCGAGGAGGCAGAGGGAGGATCTGACTGAAAACGAGCCTTTCCAGGGGCGGCCCCTCCCAGCACATTTGACTGGTCACGAGGCTGGCAGATGTTGCTGAGTGCAGGGGAGTTAGGGAGCTGCAAGCCAAGCAGGACCGCGTGGTAGCAGAGGGATTGAGGACAGACTGTGGAATGGGACAGCCCTGAGACACGAGTGTCCCTCCCTCCAGCAGAGCTGCATCCAGACAGGTGCTCAGGCGGAGTGGCTGGCCCTCCGAGGGCACACACCGGAGAGCTGGGCTGAAGGTTAAGCAGGACCCAAGATGCCCAGAAACCCAGGGCAAGTCTTCTTCCAAGGGGAGCTCTTTGGTGTTCTTTATTTTTTTTCCAGATTGTTTTCCAAATGTGGCTTTTAGCAATGTGAGAACCAGACTTAAAAATGTAATTCTCCCATTCCAAATTTTTGCAGAACTTAGAGGAATGTTTGTTATCCACACAGTGTATTATATGTTTCTCCATAATCCAAGAGTTTGGCTATTATAACCATCCATTTAGTCTGTAAACAGATAATCTTATCTATGTGACAGTGTATGATTTTGAAAAAAATATAATTTTTTTAGAGTGGCAGATAATTTAAATATATAAAATTTTCTTTAGAAAAAAATTAGTAAAACCTCAAGTTATTTAATTCTAAAACAGGTGATATTCTAGTACCATAACTAATCACCTTTTGCTCTTAATCCTAATACAGACCACATACACACACACAAATCTTTCCTTCATTGCTGAATTGTAGGCTAAACTTCCATGAAGCATTAAAGTTGCAGTTGGCTTTCATAAATGGATTCTCCTAACCTACACACATCATGAGAGAAGAGGAAACATGGGAGTCTAGTTTTGTTTTATTAAAAACATTATTCTGGCCCTAGCCTGTTTGGCTCAGTGGATACAGCGTTGGCCTGGGGACTGAAAGGTCCTGGGTTCAATTCTGGTCAAGGGCACATGCCTGGGTTGCGGGCTCAATCCCCAGCAGGGGGTGTGCAGGAGACAGCCAATCAATGATTCTCTCTCATCATTGGTGTTTGTATCTCTCTCCCTCTCCCTTCCTCTCTCTGAAATCAATAAAAATATATTACAAAAAAACCCACATTATTCTGGAATTGAGTTAGATGTATTCTGAGGACTTTGTGATTCTTCAGTGCAGCTTATGTGTCAGCTCACTGAATGGTTCAGTTCCTTCCATATCACTGTACGTGTTTTCAGAAGTTATTTCCATATTGACTAAGGAAAGGAAAGTTTCTTTTAAAAAAATGTCTACAGGAGAGTAATGTAACCTGCCAGGAATACCTCTGTCTCTGCACTGTTTTTCTAGTTAGGTAACTGAAAGGAATTAAAACACCAATTTGGCCTAACTAAGGGAAAGACCCTAGAATATTTTTTAAAGTTAATTATCTTGACCTGTGATACTGCTAAGCTAAAATGTATTTGCTTTTAGCTTTGATCAGAAAATCCAATTTAGCTGTCTCAGTGAAAAGTCTATTTCTCATGAAACAGAACATCCATTCTAAGGAAAATATGTAGTAGCAAACATTCCAGCATGAAAATTAAAGAAAACCCCCACATATTTTCTTTAAAAAGAACACTGGGAACAATCTAGTGACACAAGTGAACGGATCCGACACTGGTAACATTTCCAACATATGCTAACCGAATGCGGCTGCTCTGCTCTGAAGGTTGGGTGGGAAATGAGGCTGCAGGACTCAGCTGGTGAAGAAGGTCAAGGCCCATAATCTCAGTTTGGAGAAAGGGACATGCCATCTTTGCCAAAAGGCAACAGTATTTGAAATGTTGGTTCCTTGAAATTTTCAGACCTTACAACAACAACAACAACAACAACAACAACAAAATGTGTGCATAAACTGAAGGCTACAGAAAATCAGTTTCCATCTCGACAGGCAGGATTTATTATCCACTACTTGGACGGGCAAACTTCCTCCGTTTGTTTCCGTAAGATTTCTCCCGAAGCTCAGACATTACATAATGTGCAAACACCGCAAGGCCTAAAAGTCAAGCTGGCATGTTGAAGGTCATTGCCTGGATGCAGGCCACAGAGAAGCAGGTCTGCAGGGGGGCTGTCCAGAGGGCACAGTGAGAATGGCCCCTGAGAAGGATCTTGGGCCTGGTTTTCCTTTCTCTTGATAACCCCTCTCTTTGTTTAACCTGAAAACCAGACTGCCAATTCAAGTGGCCGATCACTTTCACCATTCATGGGATACAAGCTTGGGAAGAGTCCATGAATCACCTGTAATGGGCAGTGTCTTACAAGTATCGTTTCCTCTCAGCTGGGACCTTCTTCTATTTGTAATAAGCAAGGTAACAGGAATCACTTAAGGGATGGCCAGGGCAAGCCTGGGCAAAGGTGGCTTCTATTGTAGTTGTTGCAAGAGGAGGCGAGGGTGACATGGGACTCAAAGGGGATGCTGGGAACAGCTGGCTAGGAGGATTGAGATGCTTGGTTAAGGAGCATCTGAGAGTCACTACTAGGAGACTGAACCAAGCACCCTAAGAAGAAAGAAGACAGGTATTCTTGCCCCTTTATCTTTACCCAAGGTTACACAGACTGAGTGGCCAATGGGGAAAAAATACCCAGAGATCACTGAAGTACTGGTTACCTGAACATCAGAAGGCCAGGTCTAGAATGAAGAGGGGAAAAAAAATCAGAGGAGGAAGGGTTGTCAAAAATAGGAGGGCTGTGCTCCACATATTTGTTTGCAGGTTGGTTGTTTGGATCAGAGATGAAGCAATGTGGCTGAGCGTTCAGTTTGATTTACACTTACAGGGTCTGCTTTGCATATAGTATATCTACTATGGATGTGTGGGAAAGGAATCCCAGGCTTCTCCAAGCAACAATGCATATAGCTTGGAAGGCTCTAGCTGCCGAGTCACGGAGAGGAATGTGTCCTAGTCTCCAAACTGTCTCGCTCCTTGATGCCTGCACGTGGGGCTGCTGGAAGATGCAGCAGGCCAGTCACTGCAGCTTATGAAGACTATTTCTCTCAAGCTGCACTTTCACAATACATTGCTAACCTGTTTTTACTAACCAGAAGAAATTCAGAGGATTTTCACATAAAAACAAAACAAAAAACATTACACACTAATGTTGGTCTTTCGTAAAAGTGAGGTAGCATAACACCCACTTTTGGAAAGTCTGAAGTCTACTGTCTGATACAGGTCTCCCCTGCTCTCTGGAAGTACAGCATTCCTTTCTCTCAAGGGCAGCTTATGCAGACTACTTCTTTACGAGGGTGTTTATAGTTCTGCTATAGAAACTTCAATACAAACTGGAAAACACCTTTAATAATTACCTGTTTGTTTTAATTAAAAACATGAAAAACTTGATTATTTGTTATAGGTAACATACTACAATCAGCCCTCTGTATCCATGGGCCACACCTCTGCGAATTCAATCAGTCTCAGGTAGAAAATATATTTTTTAAAAGCACAGAAAGTTCCAAAAAGCAAAACTTGGATTTTCTATGTGCTGAACAGTATGCTAAGTCCACTCAAATGAACTGAGGTGTAGGCATACCCTGCAGTAACCTACATGCAGATACAAGTTACATGCAAATATTACATCATTTTATACAAGGGACTTGAGCATCTTGAATTTTGGTATCTACGGTGGGTCCTGGAACCAATCCCCTATGGATACTTCAGGACAACTGTATATAGGTCATTAAATACACATAGAGAAACAAGTAAAACTTTCTTGTATCCTATGTTCTGATTTTGGTTTAGAAAATGTTTTTAATTGATGTATTTAGGCCATTTACATTTAATGTAATTATTGATATGTTAGATGTTGTGTCACTTTATTATTTGTTTTCTATTTTTTTGTTTCTCTATGTTCTTTATTTTGTCTTTCTATGTATTACTGAATTTCTTTCTATTTTGTTTTGTTAATCCTCACTCAAATATATTTTTTTTCCATTGATTTTTAGAGAGAGTGGAAGGGAAGGGAGAGACAGCGAGAGAGAAACATCCATGTGAGAGAGAAACATCGATTGGGTGCCTCGTGCATGCGCCCTGACTGGGCCAGGGATCAAGCCTGCAACTGAGGTATGTGCCCTTGACTGGAATCAAACCCGAGACTCTTCAGTCCATGGACTGATGCTCTAACACTGAGCGAAACCAGCTAGGGCTACTGAATATGTTTTAGAATTCCATTTCTATTTACTTGTGGTGTTTTACAGTATCTCTTTGTATAGACTTTAAAGTGGTTACTCTAGGTATTGTAGAGTGTATATAATATACACACACACACACACACACACTAATAAAAGAGAAAGATGCAAATTGACCATACCTTTGCAATGCCCACCAGCCAATCAGGAGTATGCAAATTAAACCAACAAAGATGGTGGGTTAATTTGCATACACATGTGCCAAGCGGCCAGGGGCGGGATGCTTGCGTCGTCGCCATGGCGACGACACAGGCATTCCGTACTGCCCCAGCCACTCAGGGCCTCTGGGCAGAGTGGGAAGGTGGAAAGGCGGCTCTGGCCAGAGCCAAGGCGGTGCTGGCAGCCAGGGGAAGGAAGGCCCATTCTTGCACGAATCTTCGTGCATCGGGCCTCTAATATATATATATATATTGTCTATTGGTATTGATGTCTTACCAGTTCAAGTGAAATGGAGAAACCTTACTTCCTTTTTTGTTCCTTTACCCTCCCCTACTTATAATATAATTGTCTTAAATACTTCTTCTGTATACATTTAGAACCATATCAGTGTTACAATTTTTGCTTCAACTGTTAAAAATAATTTAGAGATCTCAAGAGAAGAAAAATATAATTCCTCACTTTTTCTTCTGTTTTTTCCTTTCTTAATGTTTCAAGATTCCTTCTCTTATCACTTCATATCTAGAGAACTTCTAACAGAGATTCTTTTATGCTACATCTTATAGTTACAGATTCCTTTGGTTTTCCTTCATTGGAAAATATCTTAATTTCCTCTTTTTCCCCCTGAAGGATATTTTCACTGAATATATAATTCTGTATTGATGGTTCTTTTCTTTTTGCACTTGAAATATGTGTCATATGTGATGAGAAACCAGCTGTCATTCAAATAGAGTTTCCTCTATAATTAATGTATCATTTCTCTCTTGGTGCTTTCAAGATATTTTCTTTGTTTCAGCTTTTAAAAGTATGGTTATGATGTACTGTGTGTGGTTTTCTTAGGGTTATTCCGTTTAGAATTCATCTAGCTTCTTGAATCTGTAGGTTTATGTCTTTTGCCAAATTTGGGAAATTTCTATTTATACTGATCTATCCTCGTGTCTACCAATTCTTTCTTCTGTCCCTTCCACTTTCCTGGTGAGCTTTTCCATTTTCAATTTTTAAAATAAGTTATTTTTTAATCTTACTGTATTTTTCAGTTCTAAAATTTCCATTCAGTTTTTCTTTAAATCTCTTTCCTGACGCTTTCTATTTTTTTCATTAGTTTCAAACATGTTCACTAATTGCTCATTGAAGCATTTTATAATGGCTGCATTAAAATCTTTGCCAAATAATTCTCTGTCATTTTGGTGTTGGCATCTATTGTCTTTTTTGATTCAAGTTGAAATTTTCTGGGTTTGATTCCTGGTCAGGGCATATACCTAGGTTGCCGGTTTGATCCTCAAGTATACTTTGTACAGAAAAATTCTTTCTCACCTTTCTGCAGCTAGAGTGGAGAAATAGCAGGATAAGGTTTAAACTTAAAGTTTGAAGAGTCTTTTCTATTTATCAAACAGAACTCCCCTCACTCTATTCTCATTTTATTTCTAGTTTTAAACTTTTGGAAGAAAAAAATCCAACATAGAATTCCTTGGTTGATATTCATCCATTGTCTGAGATTATTCTCTTAATGCTTTCTGATACAAGAATAAACCCATACATTTTAAATGTACTTACCAAGGCAGAATGGCTCCAACACACTAAGGACCGAAAATTCACTCTGCAGGTTCATCCTTTGAAGGGCCATTCTGATCAGCCAGGACTTGATTGTCTCCGGACATGGTTTAAGTAATAAGTAGCTAGGGACATAGAGAGCATATCGAAGCCAGCACAGAAATGGAGTGGCAATCCTGCCGTTGGGTGACTCGGACATTCGCTCAATTGTTGGAAAGAGCAGAAAGGAGCGAATTATCTACAAGAGAAAGCATATGTTGATGAAAAGTTTCTTAAGGGATAAATAACCTAATGATTTATTGTTTCTTCTATGTAGCATCGACAAATGTCTGGGTTTTGGAATATGACTAAAGATTTGTTCAGACTAAGAATCACCACCCACTGCCATCTTAGCCCACAACCAATTTGGGTAGGATATTAGGATGTCCCTTGAATTGTTGGGGTTAATTTTCAGGGTGAGGAGGAAATCAGATTCCTAGGTAACTTCTTGACTGTGACAGCAATTCAGAATCCCTTTGAAGGGTTGATGCAAGTAGATATATACTATTTTAGTAGTTATAACAACTCAGAAGAAAGTAGAGCCACATAAAAACTCTTTATCTAGTCAGCATTTCTTTTATTGATTATATTTGGGGATAGTCCACTTTTGAAAACCTCCTCTAGTTCTTAATCTTACCAGCCAAAGATAATCTTTAATAAGACCAAATATATTTCTAACAACTGATTCAACCTTAATAAAGTGCAGGCCAGGGACAAGTGAAGCTGGAAATCTCTATCTACATGGGAAAATGTTTAAGGACAAAAATATCATTTCAACTGAATTCCTTATAATATAAGGAAATATATTTTAAAAATATCCCAGAAGAAAAAAGAGCATCACTGAACATCTTAAATTTACCATCATTAATATTTAAAAATTAATATATAAAAATAATTTTTATGAGGAATCAAAAGTCAAAACAATAAAGCACAATCCCCTATCAAAAATAAAGTAAAAAAATGGAATAGAGCATTAATGTTACCAGATTGTACAATGAACACAATGGTTTTGCTTTTTTTAAAAAAAAAACAACCTCTTATATTGTTAAGTATAACACATACTGAAAAGTATACAAAATTTAAATGTAACATTTAACAAATAATTTATAAGATGCATGGTTATGTGGGTCAAGAAACAAAACATGGCTACCATGGCATTTTCTAATCACAACTCCTTTTTCTGCTCATACCTTAGATAACCTCTATCCTGACTTCCTGACTATGCTTTATATGAATACTCATCATCCCTTAATATTATAATCACTTCCTTGTTTTGCTTTTCATTATTACGTTTCATCCTGTCACAGAATGAACTGTTTTGCCCCAAATGTATATGTTGAAGCCCTAACCTCCAACGTGACTGTATCTAGGATAGGTAATTAAGGTTAATGAGGTCATAGGGTGGGGCTGATAAGATTACTTATCCTTACAAGGAGAGACCCCAGACAGCTGCTCTCTTCCTCATCACACACAAAGAAGAGGTCTGGTGGCCTGGTGAACACACACAGGGAGAAAGTGGCCATCTACAACCCAGGAAGAAGTCCTACCAGAAACCATGCTGGCATGTGGCTCTTGGACTTCCAGCCTCCAGAGAAAATAAATGTCAGTTGTTTAAGCCACACAGTCTATGGTATTTTGTTATGGCAGTTCCAGCAGACTAATACATATCCCTTAATACTATAGTTAATTTCTGTCTGTTAATGAACTTTACATAAATGCAATCATACACTACATTTGCATGTTTTACTTCCTTGACTCAACATTGCCTATAAGATTCACCCATGTTGATATATGTAGCAATAGATTATCTTTGCTATATAGTTTTCCGTTGTATGAACATACCTCAACTTATTTAGTTTACTGATAGATATTTGGGTTGATTTCAATCCAGAGGAACTATAAATATGCTGCCATGAACTATATATTTTTATACATGTCTCTTGGTGCATGTGTGCATGTATTTCTGTTGACTATATCAGCTCGAAGTAGAAAGAGTGGGTCATATGGTATCCATATGTTCAGCTTTAGTAGATAATTCCAAATAGATAATTTCTATTTAGTAGATAATTTCCAAGGTAGTTGTACCAATTTACTCCCCTAACAACAGACATGAGAGTTCACACTGTTTCCTATCTTCACCATATTTGGTACTGGCAAACTTTGTAATTTTGACTAACCTGATATAGCGGTATCGCCTTGTGGTTTTGATTTGTGTTTCTGATGAATAATAAGGTTGGATAGCTTTTAAATGTTTATTGGACATTTTCTATATCATCTGAAGTACTTATTCAAGTCTCTTGCATATTTTTCTATTAGGCTTCCTGTCTTTTTTTTCATATTGATTTGTAGGAGCTGTTTTTTATTCCACATACCAGTCCTTTTTCTTGTGTCAGTCCTTGGCTTGCCTGTTCAACTCGTATTATTCTTTTTTTTTTTTTTTTCATAATGGAGATAAGTCCTTAAGTTTGATGCAGTTGAGTTTAACAGTTTTTCTTTTATAGTTATTGTTCTTTGTGCCTGGTTCAAGAAATTCTTCTCTAACCTCAAATCATGAAGATATATTTTCATTCAAAATGTTTTAGGAATTAGATAATACTACCTCTTATCTGTTCTACAGTGTGGGTCTAAGCCTTCGTTGTGTTTAGCTTCAGTGTGAGTCTGTTCCTGTGATTTCAGGTATCAGTCACTTGCCATTTCCCTTACGTATTACATTCCTCCCTCTGGATGGGCTGAGTGCACTTTTCCCGTCAGAATCTTAGAGAGAAGGTGGGTTTGGGTGGACTTGGTCTCTTGTCGTTTTTCATAGTAACCTGTTTGAGGGCATTGCCCAAACATTAAAGTTGATCAGGTAGCACCTGTAATTCTGCCTTCAGGTCTCTCTTATTAATAGAGAAAAGGGATTTGAGGGTGAAAACTGTGGAGGACTCTTTTCTTTCTAGCCATATCCTCTTGTTTTCCCTTGGTCATATCTGTCAGCTAACTGCTCAGCCATTTCCTGTAGACTTTTCCTTTGCTCTCAACAATGACAGATCATTTTTGGTCACAACAACTCGACCTCTACTAGATTTCCTCCTCTGTTACGTAAGTAAGAATGTACTGTTCCTGAACACCAACATGGCCTTGATGGAGAATAAAAGACATTCTTTGGGAGCAGGGAATCACAGCCTTTTCAGGTGATTTTTAAAATTCTGGCTTGGCAACAACAGATTGCAAAATACTCGTAACACACTTTTCAAATGGATTCAGGGTTTCAGCCAGAATACAGGAGTTTCTGCCACCTTGGCATCTTCTCAAGCACCAAGCTGAGATGCTGGATGGACTGTTCTTAATAAAGGCCTTCTGAGGCATCCACGGGAATTATAATGATATCACTGTCCACTCCAGAATGTCAGGGATGATCCAGAATCCTCCCATCAGAGCCGGCTGCCAGAAGTGCAATGGGTTTATACAAAGGTCATATACAGTTGACCCTTGAACAATGCGGGGCTCTGGGGTGCCCACCCCCATTCAGTAAAAAATCTGCATGTAACCATTGAGTCCCTCCAAATTCAGTCATCTCTTGATATCCAGGGAGGACTGGTTTCAGAAAACCTGTGGATACCAAAATCTGCAGATGTTCAAGTCCCCATATAAAATGTAGAACATGCATACACTCAGCTCTTGACATCCAAGGATTCCCAACCGTGGACTGAAAATATTGTTCTTGGTTACGGGTAAGCGGAGTATGTAGCACAGGCATTATAATGACAATTACCTTCAGCTGCAGGAGCTCAAGTAAAGAACCTAACAGCTTTCACACGTCTCCGGTTCTCTCCACTCCTGTATAAAGTGGCTATGCCACCGCTTCATCTTTGCATTTTAGTCCCAAGACATTCTTCGGGACTTCTCCTAATGCCTCAAAGACAAGTGTGACTGCCGCCTCAGATGTGTGCAATGTGCCCTTCAGAGTAGCAAATGTTAAGAAATCTAACAATACAAGTAATAAAGACGTGGATCCAAAGGACCTCTTACACACGGCAGGGATCGGTAGACGCCGCTCTTCTGTTTCTGAAAGGACAGTCACTCCAGTGGGTGTCTGGAGCTCACACAGAAAGTGACTTTTCATCACACTGTCTGTTAGCAGTTCAGTCCAGGGAGCTGGCATCCCACTTGGACACCAAGCAGCATGCTTTACAAATGTGAGAGGTAGAAATGATGGCAAGTTTGCTAGCATCTGGAGTGCTGCCACAATTAAGCATGGATGCCACCCCTTCACCTTCAGAATTCTTCTACCATCTTTTGGGTAGTTCTAATAAATGAGTCCTTTTATTCCTGCAAGTGATATTGGACTTAACAAAACTAGAGAGATTTAAACAGAGGTGGATTCATAAAAAGCAATCTGTGGTGTTAAGAGAGGTAGCATTTCCCATTACCCTGCCAGGCCTCCCAGCTGAGGGGCTGAGAGAAGCCACCTTCCCTATCCTGGGAAGAATTCTCCGTCAAGGATGAGAGCAGGCTTTTTGATAGCAGCTGCAGTGGCAGCAAAGGAGATGGTGAAGAAACGGACTTCTCAGCCTCGGTCAAGCGCAGCCCCACCTGGATCTATAAGCTATGGTAAAGAAGCCAGGCCGGTCAAGTTCAGTCACTGCAGGCTCCTTGGCAGCCAATATTCTTCAATAATACCTCTAAAAGCTCTATGGTCTAGTCTTTCACATTTAGGTTTATAATCAACCTGACATGAGTTTTTGTGTTTGGTATGAAATATGGGCCTAATTTAATTCTTTTCCATATGGAAACCCAATTGCCCCAGCACTAAGTGCAAAGGCTGCCCTCCCCTGCTTTTCTGCAGTGACACTTCTGTCGTAAATCCCGTGTATATGCAAACAGGTCCTTTTCAGGGCTCTCCAATCTGTTCTACCAGCCTGCTTGTGCAACTCAGTGACACGGGCACAATGCCTTATTTACTAAAGCTTATAATACACTTTGATATTGGGTAGAGTTGGTTAAACCCCATCTTGCTCTGCAAAAATGTCTTGGGTAGTTTTGGCTCTCTGCATGTCCATATACATTTTGGAATTGGCTATTCAAGTTCCATAAACATCTTTTTGAGATTCTGATTGGGACTGTACTAAATTTATAAATTAATTTGAGGAGAAGTAATATCTTTACAATATTGAGTTTCCCAACCCATGAACATGCGTAGTTCTCCTTTTATTATAAATCTTTAGTGACTCTAAAACGTTTTATACATTTTACAGGTAGCTGTCATGTATAACTGTTGTCACATAATTAGGTATTAATTATTTTTATGCTTTTGTAAATAAGATATTTTAAAAATATCATTTTCTGAGGGCTGTTGCTTATATAACATAGAAGATATTTGCTTGTTGATTCTGTGTCCAGCAACTTATTAAAGTCCCTTATTAGTTCTAATAACTTGTCTGTAGATTCTTTTGGATTTTCTAAGTACAAACTCATATCATCCACAAATAAACAGTGCTGTTTCTTCATTTCAAATCACTATCTCTTTTATTTATTTTTCTTACTTTATTAAGTTAGCCAAAATCTTATTATAATACTCACTAGAAATAATTCTTGCTCCAACCTAAAAAATATCTTCAATATAATCACTATAAAGCATGACGTTTGCTGAAGGTTTTCTAGAGATACACTTTGGCAGATTGAAAAAATTTCATCCATTTGTAGTTTGCTAACTGCGTTTGAAAATCATAAATGGTTGCTGAATTTACCAGATCTTTTCTGTACCCACTGAGGTGATTGTGTGATTTTTCTCCTTTTATTTATTAATCTGCTAGACAACTGGTTTTCTAACGTGGTTGGGATTGCAGATAAAAGTGAGTTAGCAAGCTTCAAATGAGACATCCTAAACCATGGGGCTCTTATATTCTTTGGGCTTTTTAATTTTGAAAGAACAAAGGTAATTTTGCTTATGTTCAGGTTTCTCAACTAAATCCTATAAATGATACCTGGAAAATTAGGTGTCACTGAATAATGCAATCTCCCCTAACTGGAATTTAATCAACTCTCAATCTCATTTTCTTCTCCAGGTCGCTTTTAGTAAATAACCAACCAACTACTCTCAGGGATCTGGTTAAAAATAATTTCAAGGAATAAAGTGAGGTCAGTACATTTAATCCCAATCCCTTTAAATAATCTACGTTTGTAACAGCACTGCAGATAAGAGAAATTACTCAGACTAGGACTCTCAGGTGCTACAAATTCTTCATTGGGAAAATAAACTAAATTATTGTACTCTGTTTATGAAAGCAGAAAAAGATGCTAAAACACAGTACAAATATTTTAAATGGGAGAGTCAGAAATAAATGTTTTTGTATTCCCCGATCCCTGAACAACCAACTAAGGAAAAAGATCTGTTTCCCCAAAAGCCTGGTAATTTAATCTTTTATGATAACTCATTGCTCAATTTAGTGTCCAGTTTATTCACTTCAAAATAAGGCTTCCTTGTGTTTATTGCAACATCTTCAAAGACTTAGAGAACATAAATGGTTAATACAGTTACTGTCACACTAATAAATGCACCATACGGATTCCATACTAGTTCTGTAACCCACAGTACATAAGGAACTTCAGACTGATCCAATCAGCTGGCAGAAAGAGGAAGCAATCCATTACTTCAGATAAATGATCCATTACTGTGACCCATGTTAAACAAAACTGCATGCAAGGGAAACTCTAAAAATACATGAGCAACTACAGGGTTGCATTTGGTTGATCCATATCAATAACAAATTGAGAATTAAAGTGTACTCTGAAATCATGGGAATGCACCGAAGCAATGAGGAAGTTCTAATATGTGCTCTGAATGCATCATTGCCTCTCAAAAACATAAGAAAACCAAATACTGTTCATCACAACTAATATTTAGCTGGTGAGACTGGGTTTTCCTCTTTTGTCTTTGGAGAACAACAGTTATTACCTGTTGGGTGAAACTTATACTTTTCCTAGATATCATAATAATAATTTCAGTGAAATTTATAGTCCACATTTGATAGGATAAGTCATAGTAATAAAAACTTCTTTTATTCATATAGCAACCTATTGGCCAAAAAATCACCGAGGTCAAGGAAGTATACCCAATTTTATAAAACAGCTGTGCAGAGAAGGTTTCCAAATCTGTGTACATGACAAAACATTTTCTTATGTTACTGTCTCATTAAAGAAAGAACTAGACTGGCCAATTCATTCTACTCTAAGGAAACATTTTCTTATATTTCACATTCTCATCTGATATCTACCAGAGTCAACTTTTGATAATGAAGCACAGCCATGCTCTCTTGAATAGCACAGGAAAGTAAATACACACACCGGGACTTTCTATAGAGGGCACTTTCTTGGGGACTTGAGATGGTACTTTGATGTTAATTTTTTCCTGAATTTATTATTATTAATCCATTTTCAGAAAGGAAGCTAGGAACCGACTTAAAGGTAAATAGTGAGATGTTCACATGTGGTTTGTGTGCACTCTGTTTCATTAAATAGAGGCATTTAAAAAAAAGAGTAAAATCTAAAAAAACATCAATAAACCTTACTATTCAGATAATTTATTACATATGCATCCATTTTCTTCCTGGGGTAAAGCAATGATGCCCATGTTATGAAGCCATGATAAATACTACTTCCACATCTTCAAAAGAACAGCATTATTGCTACTTTCCCTATCTGCTGATTAGCTCAGTCCACCTGCTGCAGTAATGGCTAGGTGCTTCCCCACTGCACAAGTTGGAAACAAGAAAATAGAGCACACAGTTTTTCCTTTTATATGATTCCTTTTATGCATTGGTAAGACCCATTAGAGAACTGGCAATATAAACCAGAGAGCCCTCAAAGATATAGTTGCTAGTAGTCAAAGCATAGACCTACAAGTAATCTCAGTTTAGTTGATCTCTTCTCCCCATAAGGCCACATTTTCCTCTTGTTAGGATAAGACTACTCACCTTATTTAATCATCTGTATGCAGTTTATAAACTGCAAATGCAGTTCTATTTGAATGGTCAAGAGCTTGCTTTTTGAGATGTTATACTGTCTTAACAATTTCATCCATCAACAAGACAGGAAAATGTCCCACCGTAGGGAAGTGCTTAGAATAACAGTAGTGATAGCTCACTATCTTCTAGGTTCTACACTAATACACTTTATATATATTATCTCATTCAACACACACAACCATACCAAGTAAGTGTCTTTATTCCACAGATGAAAAAACCAAGGTTTAGCTGCAAAATAACTAAGATGAGGTATTTTAGAGCCCATGCCATTAACCATTATAAACACTACATACTTGCATACAAAAGAATTTCTGAGTAATAATTATCATTTGGTGACATAATTCCCAAGGGTTAAGCTAATCACTACCATTATTGTTAGAGATAGGCCAATACTTACAAGAGTTTCAAAACATTCAGCTTCAGAAACAATTAACTCCATACCCTATGAAGTAAGTATGAGATGCTTCAACTATTGATTACTGTTAAAAAATTATGCCACTTAGCACTGCCTGACCTGGCGCCTGCCCAGCCCCAAGGACAGCACATTTGGTGCTGGCCAGGGACACCTGGCTCGGTGCCCGCCCAGCCCCAAGGACAGCGCTGATGATACCGGCCAGGGACACTCGGCCCAGCACCTGCTCAGACCCAAGGACAGCACCAATGGTGCTGGCCAGGGACCCCCATTTGGCGCTCTGTGGAGCCCCCAGGACCAGGCTGATGGGGCAAAGAGGAAGAAACTAGGGCACACCATGTTCTGGACACTGGGGCCCTTCAGTGAACTGCATGCCAGAGGGCTCTGCGGCTTCACAGGGCGTCACACATCAGAGGATCTGAGCACCTGTCCCCAGCTGACCCTGAGCACCTGCAGCAGATAACTGAGGGACCAGAACCGTGGAGGAAGGGAATACAACTCAGAGTAGAGACATTAAAGACGTGAGACTCAAGGCAGTCCCAGCCTCTGGGCTGAGGAGTCCTGGACCATTGGACGACTAAGGGCTCCAACTTCTCGGACCTCAAGCAGGTCGTCCAGGTACTGAAATTGTCAACAACACACATTACATAAAACAAATACAAAGGGACAGCCAAAGTGAGGAGACAAAGAAACAATCCCTAGAGGAAAGGAAAGGAGGAATTGACAGAAAGGGTAATAAGAGAAAAGGAGGCAAGCAATATGTCAGAGAAAGAATTCAGAGTAATGGTAATACGGATGCTAAACCGTTTGAATGAGAGATTTACCAACATCTGTAAGAATCAAGAGGAAATGAAGAATGACATAGCTGCAATAAAAGACACAATGGAAGGTTTTATCAGTAGACTAGAAGAAGTGGAGGACTGAATAAGCGAGTTAGAAGACAGAGTAGCAAAACACCCAATCTGAACAGCAACTAGGAAAAAATATTAAAATGCAGGAGGAGGGAGAAACCAAGATGGCGGCATAGGTAAACACCGGAGATTGCTGCCTCACACAACCACTTCAAAAATACAACTAAAAGACGGAACGGACATCATCCAGAACCACAGGAAGGCTGGCTGAGTGGAAATTCTACAACTAGAAGGAAAGAGAAAAGCATACCGAGAATCAGAGGAGGCGCAGTGCAGAGGTGAAATACTAAGGTGCGGAGGTGCGTGCGGAG
>NW_005367354.1:5509772-5516228 GCF_000412655.1 Myotis brandtii | reverse complement strand
GGTAAAGATACAAATTATGAACAACAAATACACATTTATCAACAAGTGAATCTAAAAATCAAGTGAATAAATAATCTGATGAACAGTATGAACTGGTGATTGTAATAGAATCAGGGACATAGAAAGGGAATGGACTGACTATTCTTGGGGTGGGGAAAGGGGTGTGGGGGGTGAGGGAAGAGATTGGACAATAATCGTGCACCTATGGATTAGGACAGTGGGTGGGGAGTGAGGGTGGAGGGTGGGGTGGGAACTGGGTGGAGGGGAGTTATGGTGGGAAAAAAGAGGAACCAATGTAATAATCTGAACAATAAAGATTTAATTAAAAAAAAAGTTCCATCAAAAAAAAAAAGCAGGAGGATTTAAGGGAACTTAGGGACAATATGAAACAAAGCAACATCCACATAATAGGGGTGCCAGAAGGACTTGAAGCTGAGCAAAGAATAGAAAACCTATTTAAAGAAATAATGACAGATTTAGGTGCTCCATAAATAAATACCCTTTCCAAATTAAAAAAAAAAAAAAAAAAAATGACAAAAAACTTCCCTGATTTGGGGGGGAAAAAAAGTTTCACAAGCACAGAGAGTCCCAAACAAGAGGAACCCAAAAGACCCACTCCAAGACATGTTGTAATTACAATGGCAAACGTTAACGACAAAGAAAGAATATTAAGAACTGCAAGAGAGAGACAGAAACTTACCTATAGGGATCTCCCATTAGTCTAGTAAATGATTTCTCAACAGAAACACATCAGAAGGGAATAGAATGAAATATACAAAGTAATGAAAAGCAAGGGACTGAACCCAAGAATACACTATCCAGCAAGGCTATCATTCAAAATTAAAGGGAAAATCAGGAGCTTAACAGACAAAAACAAAAAACAAAAAACTAAGGGAGTTTATTATCACCAAGCCAGCAATGCAAGAAATGTTAAAGGGACTGCTGTAAAAAGAATAGAAAGGGAAGAAGGAACACAGGAATAAAGAATAAAAATGACAACAAACAAGTATCTATCAATAACAACTTTAACCATAAATGGATTAAATGCTCCAATCAAAAGACACAAGGTAACTGAATGAATAAGAAAACATGACTCATATATATGCTGTCTACAAGAGACCCACCTCAGAACAAAGAACTCACACAGACTGAAAGTGAAGGGATGGAAAAAATTTTTTCAGGCAAATTAAAAAAAAAAACACAAAAAACTGGGGTAGCAATTCTTATATCTGTCAAAATTGACCTCAAAGTGAAGGCCATAACAAGAGACAAGGAAGGCCACTTCATAATACTAAAGGGATTGATACAAGAGGATATAACTCTGGTAAACATATATGTACCCAATGCAGGAGCACCAAATACAAAAGAAAACTTCTGGAAGATATCAAGGGAGAGATAGCAATACAATAATAATAGGTGACTTTTATACCTCATTGACATCACTAGATAAGTCTTCTAGACAAAAAAACCAACAAAGAAACAGCAATCCTAAATGACACACTAGATCAGATGGAACTAATTGACATCTTCAGAACATTTCACCCCAAAGTCACAGAATATACATTCTTCTCAAGTCACATGGGACATTTTCAAAGATAGACCACATACTGGACACAGGCTAAGTCTCTACAAACTCAAGAAGATTATATCAAAAAATCATATCAAGCATCTTCTCAGATTACAGTGGTATAAAATTATAAACCAACTACAATAAAAACAATCAAACACTTGGAGGCTAAATAGCATGCTATTAAACAATGACTGGATTACAACAGAGATCAAAAGAGAAGTAAAAACATCCTGGAAACAAATGACAATGAAAACACAACAATGCAAAATCTAAGGGACACGGTGAAAGCAATCTTGAGAGGGAAGTTCATAGCATTACAGGCATACCTCAAAAAAACAAGAAAACGTGGCAATAAGTTATCTAAACCTACAACTTAAAGAATTAGAAAGAGAGCAACAAGAAAAGCCCAGAGTAAGAAGGAAGGAAATAAAGATCAAAGTGGAAATAAATGACACAAAGACCCACCCCCCAAATAAAAAAACAACAAAAACAAAACAAAAAATCAATAGAAACAAGATTGTTGAACCTCTAGCCAGGCTCACCAAGAAGCAAAGAGAAAGGACTCAAATAAACAAAATCAGAAATGAAAGAGGTGAAGTGACAATGAACCCCACAGAAATACAAATGATTGTAAAACACTACGAACAATTCTATTCCAACAAAACTGGATAACCTAGACAAAATGGGCATATTCCTAGAAAAATACAATCTTCCAAAACTCAATCAGGAAGAATAAAAAAACCTGAATAGACTGATAACAACTGATGAAATCAAAGCAGTAATCAAAAAACTTCCAGTAAACAAAGACCTTAGTCCAGACAGCTTCATAGGGGAGTTTTACCAAACATTCAAAGGCAAACTAAAACCTACCCTCCTCAGACTATTCCAAAAATTTCCAAAGGAAGGAACACTTCCAAGCTCTTTCTATGAAGCCAACATTACCCAAATCCCAAAACCAGATAAAGACATTACTAAGAAAGAGAATTACAGGCCAATATTCCTGATGAACATAGATGTCAAAATCCTCAACAAAATATTAGCAAATAGTATCCAGCAATACATTAAAAAGATCATACACCATGACCAAGTGGGATTTATTCTGGGGATGCAAGGCTGGTATAATATACACAAATCAATAAACATGATACATCACATAAATAAATTGAAAGACAAAAATCACATCATATCTATTGATGCAGAAAAAGCATATGACAAAATACAACACCCTTTTTTGATAAAAACTCTCAGCAAAGTGGGAATAGAGGGATCATATCTCAAAATAATAAATGCCTTATATGACAACCTACAGCCACCATCATACTCAATGAGAAAATACTAAAACAATTTCCCCTAATAATAGGAACAAGACAGGGATGCCCACTTTCACCTCTCCTGTTCGACATAGTATTGGAAGGGTTAGCCATAGTGATCAGATTAGAAGACATAAAAGGCATCCAAACTGTAAAAGAAGAAGTAAAACTTTTATTATCTGCAGATGACATGATATTGTACATAGAAAAGCCTAAAGACTCCATCTAAAGACTACTAGATTTAATAAAGGAATTCAGCAACATAGCAAGATACAAAATTAACACCCAGAAATCTATGGCATTTTTATACACCAATAATGAACTCACAGAAAGAGAAACTAAAAAAATAATCCCATTTACCATTGCAACAAAAAAATTAAGATACCTAGGAATAAACTTAACTAAAGAAGTAAAAGACCTGTACTCAGAAAACTACAGGACATTGAAAAAAGCGATAGAGGAAGACATAAAGAAGTAGAATATACCATGTTCATGGATTGATAGAATCAACATCATTAAAATATCCATACTATCCAAAGTAATCTATAGATTCAATGCAATCCCATTAAAATACCAACGGCATATTTCACAGACCTAGAACAAACTCCAAAAATTAATATGGAATAAAAAAGACCCCAAATAGCCACAGCTACTCTGAGAAAAAAGAACAAAGTTGGAGCAATCAAAATACCAGATATCAAGTTATATTAAAAAGCCACTGTTCTCAAAATAGCCTGCTACTGGCACAAGAACAGACATATAGACCAATGGAACAGAACAGAGAACCCAGAAATTGATCCAACCCATTAAGCTCAATATTTGACAAAGGAGGCAAAAGCATACAATGT
This sequence comes from Myotis brandtii, assembly GCF_000412655.1. NCBI lineage: Eukaryota > Metazoa > Chordata > Mammalia > Chiroptera > Vespertilionidae > Myotis > Myotis brandtii. Next base: position 5,512,500 of record NW_005367354.1, on the reverse strand, counting down.
AGTCAAGACAGTCTCTTCAATAAATGGTGTTGGGAAAATTGGATAGATACATGCAAAAAAATGAAACTAGACCACCAACTTACACCATACACAAAAATAAAATCAAAATGGATAAAAGACTTAAATGTAAGACGGGAAACCATAAAAATCTTGGAAGAATCCATAGGCAGCAAAATATCAGACATATCCCGGAGCAATATGTTTACTGATATATCTCCTAGGACAGTGGAAACTAAGGAGAAAATAAACAAATGGGACTACACCAAAATAAAAGCTTCTGCACCGCAAAAGAAACCATCAACAAAACAACAAGAGAGTCTACTGCATGGGAGAATATATTTGCCAATGTTACATCCGATAAGGATTTAATTTCCATAATTTATAGGGTACTTATACAACTTAACAAAAGGAAGATAAACAACCCAATCAAAAAATGGGCAAAGGACCTAAATAGACACTTTTCAAAAGAGGACATACAGATGGCTAAGAGACACATGAAAACATGCTCAAAGTCACTAATCATCTGAGAGATGCAAATCAAAACAACAATGAGGTACCACCACACACCTGTCAGAATGGCTATCATCAACAAATCAACAAATGACAAGTGTTGGAGAGGATGCGGAGAAAAAGGAACCCTTGTTCACTGCTGGTGGGAATACAGACTTGTGCAGCCACTGTGGAAAACAGATTCTAAAATTCTGTTAAATAGTACTGGAGGATTTGGAAGGCAAAAAGAGAATATGAGGATCACACAAATATGAGGTTAACACAAATGTCATATCTGCAAGAAGCTGCACCCCAATACTGGCTGAGAGATCAACACAAAGAGATCAGGATTTTCAACATTTAGCATCTTACAAGAAGTGCTCTTGGGAGTGAGATTCAGACCTGGGAGGAGGGGTCCTGGCTTGGCTGGTAATGACACCTCTGGGGAGATGCTATGAACCTGGTTCTGTCAGTGTTGGGGGAAAAAAACAAAAAACCAGAAATAATTTTTTGTATAGTTTTCAGGTACTGACTGCTACAGGAGTGAAAAGCCATTGAATAGGTGAGGCTGAAAAATATAGAATAGATGCAAAACACAGAAGGAGCAGTTCTCTTCCCCTCCTCTAGGCTTCCTGTTCCCTTGTACCTGGTTTCAGCAGAGCCTAACTAGGAGCATAAGGGAGTTCACACAAAAGACATGTAATTGCTTCAGTTAAGCATAACCAATGGACACAAGACACTGGTGGGGGGGGGGGGATAAGGGCATGTGCTGGGGTTTGGGGAGGCCGAGGGAAGGTCAATGGGGAAAAAAAAGGAGACATATGTACTACTATTTGTGATACTTTAAACAAGAAAATTTTTTAAAAAAAGCAAAAAGAAAAAAAATCTCATATCCAATAAAAAAAAATTATGCCATTTCAATAAGCTTTGCTTAAGATAAATGGCATTCATGAAACTGACCATTTTTACCACTTCCCATTCATGTGAATTACTCTCAGACCTCTTGGGGCAGAGATTTTTCTATACTTTAATTACCTTAATATAAAAAAAGCCATTTCATGCATTTAATCTACATGTCAGGGTTGCTAATACATAGAATGCTTGCATATTTACAGAGATATTTATATAACTTATGATTACACTTAATGGAAACATAGCTTCAAAATTTTCCTACAGACTATTCTTCTTAAGCTTTTGCCATTTCTTTTACTTTTAATGCAAAATGCTCTTCTGCTCAGCTTACAATTTCCTGAAATGCACTCTGAGTCCTTCAGGTTCAGAATCTCTAAGAACTCAAACAGAAAGAAGAGTGTCCACAGGCCCGCTGCAGATCACTCTTCATAGCTGCTCTGTGCTCCCACAAGCTACTACAGAGCATCTGTCATTTCAAACTGAACCGTGTTGCCCAGACAGCCTCAGAATTCAGTGATTGGAGACAATACCAAATGCACCCTCATGCCTACAGCTACAAAACTCCCACATGATACTAGTGTCTTCGGCAATATCAGCTTTTTCTTGGTTTCCAAAGGCAAAGCTACACAGAATCTGAAAGGATGACTTTGCTAACTGAAAAACTACTCTTTGGCAATTCCCTAAACTTGGAGCTAGAGTACTCTATGTGGTCCAGAAGCAAAATACTGCATTGTTTGACAATGGGTCACTGGTTTATCAATTAAAAAATGCTCCATGGTATCTGAAAATGCTGTATGAGGGAAATGGGAATCAGGTACTCTGTTACCAGTTCAAATATTAGTGAGCAACTACAAAGTCCATTCACCTTAAAAGGGGTAAAGGACCCTGATATATTATATTCAACTTACGCTCAAATGGTTCAGAAACACACACACACACACACACACACACACACACACACACACACACTTTTGTCCCTTGGTATCCGCATGGGGAATTGGTTCCAGGAACCTCCAGGTTCAAAAATTCACAGATGCTTAAGTCACTTACATAAAACTAGAGGCCCGGTGCACAAAAATTTGTGCACTGGGGCGGGGGTCCCTCAGCCCGGCCTGTGCCCTCTCACAGTCTGGGACCCCTCGGGGGATGACCACCTGCTGGCTTAGGCCTGCTCCCCAGGGGATTGGGCCTAAGCTGGCAATCAGACATCCCTCTGGCAGCCCGGCAGCCATCGGGGGATGTCCACTTGCCAGCGGGGAGCAGACCTAAGCTGCAGTCGGACATCCTTAGCGCTGCTGAGGAGGCAGGAGAGGCTCCCACCACCACC